>NW_026853041.1:0-25114 GCF_026571515.1 Ruditapes philippinarum | reverse complement strand
GATAACAGTATTCTCAATAAAGGTTGGTTATTACTGCACTCATGTTTTAACAGTGAAATTAAAAATGTAAACAAAATAGGTTACTAAAAAGCACCAGAAACTTTTTACTTTGGCCTAAACAAACATATTATAAAAAGTATAAGAACTTGCAAGCTGATATAGGACATCATGATGTAGCAAAATATATCTTTGGACTAAATTCAAATTAAATTGATTACGTAATGTTATTAATAGTCTATAATTATGTAATTTGAAATTTTTTAATATTCTCCATCTTCTAGCAATAAAAGTCGGATTTTTAAAGCTGCATATATGTTTTTTTTCTTCAACCACAACAAAAATAATTATCATCATAAATTAATGGAATTGATTACTCAAGGATTTACGATTTGTTTCAGTTGGCTTAGCTGTTGTCACATTGAAGGTTCTATGATAAAACTGCCGTAAATTCAAAAATTTCACCATTTTCGTGTTTAAATGTTGAAATCTGCTTAAGCCGGTGCTCTTGGGTGTGGACAGTAAGTTACACTGTCCAGTGTCCAGTACCGTCCATGAACAGGCTCAATCAAACTGAGCCAATTGTGTCGTGTTGGGCTTTCTTTAGGGATTCTGTTTTTCTCTATTTTAGGTATGTAATTACTGAACCAACCAACCATCTGTCTATTCTGTGACTCATCTGAGTCCAACACACTTTTACCTAAACCAGCAAGTTGGATATATCTTATGTTCTATTTAACCAATGGCTTCATATTATACACATTTTTAAAAACAAAGTAATTGACCTAAATAACAAGCTACATAACTGTGTCACCCAGTTTCCCTCAATCATTTCCTTTTTATCACTGAAAAAAGAACCTGGTATGTTAAGAAGGAGGGTGAGTGGTCATGACTTTCTCTGGGATTTGGTTAGTTTATAGACCCCTCTGAGATTCTTATATCAACTTATGTTGTTTTTAAGAAAAAAATCATACAAAAACTAATATCAAAATACTCAACAACCTTCTGGAGAAATGGACGTAACACTATTTTTTGTCATTTCCCCTTGTCAAATTTTGAGACCCCTCTCATAACAAGCCTGACAATTGAGTTTATTATCTGAGTCCACCCATGAAGCAAATACTTTCCTATTAATTAATGGAACTGTTACATTGTTTTTTCAAGGAGATATATAAATATAATCATGCAACAAACAGTATAGATATAACCAAACTTATAATAAACTGGTTTGACCTTTGATATATTGAAAGTCAATTCAAAGTTCATTATGATGCAAGTATACAAATGTAGTATAAAGACTCTCTTTATATCAAATGTATTATGGGATATCATTATATCATGTGAAAAAAAAAGCATCAATATACAACACTACCTGATATGATATGCTCATAGTGATCAATTTTCATTTTTTCCCCCAGCATTTGAGCCGCATCACGACAACACCAACATAATGGGTTTGCGACCAGCTTGGTTCCAGACCAGCCTGCGCATCCGCGCAGTCTGGCCAGGATCCATGCTGTTCGCTTACAAACCCTATAGCAAGTAGAGAAACTGATAGCGAGACTACGCGGATGCGCAGGCTGGTCTGGATTCATGCTGGTCGCAAACCCATTTTGTTGGTTTTGTCGTGACGCGGCTCATTTTCATTTCAACATCTCTTTCCCCAGGAATCCATAAATTTATTACAAAATGAACAATATGATCACTGTGAGAGTGAAAAAACTAACATTTTTATGCCTGCATTGAAGACATTAGTGAAATACCTCTTAATTCTTCCTAACAGCTAGACTGCTCCCAGGGAGAAAGCTCGGGTTTCAGGGAGGTATCATTATTTTTACGTTATGAATACCTGTGGAATTATTTTGAGAAGGTGATATTACCTAGTAAATCATTATTTCAGAAATAGAAAATTTTAATAAGCTGTGAAATGAGAGCTACCTTCCACACAGGGGGTATTATAATTAAAGCAGATATACTATCTACTTCATACATCATTTTAGCACTCCAATTTTCATCTATCAAATGTTTTGTTGTTGTTTATTTTAAATAAACAAATAACCTCAACCATTACAAGCAGCATTTGTTTGACGTTTTGATAACTTGGCAATATCATAAAAGCCAAGTTCATGTAATTTCAGCTAAGGTTTTTAATGAAAAGAGGGTGTTTCCATGAATTATTTCTGTTTATCAATTTACAACAAATTCCTCGCATACAACTGATGAAGGAAAATCAAGATGTACACATCTAACATAATGTACATCATTTCAAATGAAACTTAAAAACAAATTAATTTGATTATTGACACTACACACACTATTTGTCACTGAAATATGCCCATGTCATTTTGGAGCAATACTCAAAGGGCCAAAACTCTGACTCAAATGTCTGTTAACTTTCATATCATTTAATCCAATACGTGTCATTACTTAATTTGATAGACAGAAAATGAAATTAAATCTAAAGAAGAAGGAAAATTGTCATAATATGGGTTTGAATACTTCTGGAATCAGAACAATATTAGCTCCACTTTTTAAAGAACAAGAGCCCTGAATGTCGGAGCATTTGTACACCTGCAGAATGTGTTGTTGTAAGATATTATGATGTAACACGTCTCGATTAATAATTAAATAAAAGAAAACAACCATAATGAGTTACTGATCAAACAAAATTTTTACAAAACTAGATCATCACTGTTACCTTGACCTTTTACATAATGTCTTCACTTTCAACAGTTGTCATCACCTTGCCATGAGTAATATTCCTATAAGGTTTCTCAAATGTAAGCTTATTCTTACTCCAGATGCATTAAACAGCTTAATCTCACTGTGACCTTGACCTTTGACCTACTTGTCTCAAAATCAATCATCTTTTCTACTAGGTATGAAGACATAACACAAAAGTGGTGGCGCGACTAAGCTCAGTTGGTTAGACCACTGGCTGTCACTCCTGAGGTCCCAGGTTTGATCCTGGGTAACACCCTTGGGATTTTTCAGAGTCACTTTCAGTGTTTCCCACCTAACCAGAGGTGTACTTGTAAGAAATCCAGGTAATCCTCGCATGTATCAGTGCTATACAATGGGCATGTAAAAGAACCAAGGGGTCTATTACGAATACAAATACGAATTTTATTAAGCATAAAACAAAATACATTGCTTATAGCCAATTAACATGTACAGTGAAGTGACTTGTCATGTATACGTCCCCACGAGGGGTTTGACATTAATCTAAGATAGATAAATGGAAGATAAAGTTATCAAGTTGTAAAGCATATATCAATAAGGCTAACAGACAGACAGACCATTGGACAAACATCCATTCCAATTTAGACAGAAACTACCTTCATGTATATAAGAATTGGAGCTATTTTTATAATGTATGGTCATGAAAGCAATTATTACATTGAAAACATGTAGATGCACCGTATAGACAGTTTTCAAATCTGCAAAAATATGGCTTTTAATAGTTTACAGTTTAAATAATCAGGAAATTTTGTCCCACTAAAATCTGCGAGCTAGTCTCTTTAATACGTTATGATCATAAAACAAAATTCCTTTAAAAAAAACATTAAAATACAAAACACTGAAATAAATAACATTAGAATTATGTAAACTCATGATGAGATTTTCGCATTAATGTTTGGTCACAATTGTAAATAGCTTGATTTATATTACTCTGCAATATATTTTAAAGTTTGAATTAAAATGATTTTTCTTTTTATAATTTATTCTAATCACATGTCTAGGCATACCATTAACAGCAAGGGTTTATATCAAGTAAGTGCACTTGTTTATTTATTCAGCAGATATAGTGCAGGTATCTAATTTGTAATAAAATTTGTTGTCAATGATGATGATGAAATATGATAAGTTATGAAAAGAGGGAGGGGGGATATCATGCAAGACACGTGTGTTTTATGAAGAAAAGAAACAGTAAAACATTTTCTGTGTGAAGGCTTGAGATTTGAGTTATTTCCCTTTATTTGGATAAAAATGAAAGAAGATCATTAATATGTCACTAAATTGTTCATTGGAATTTAATTACTTAAGTTTAAAACTTAAGGTGCTCTAGTGAGGTACAAAGATTTCTTTAATAGATCGACTGGCTCACTTAAAAGAGATAATGTAGAAATAAAAATAAATTAAAATTGCAACACTTTTCAATTTTGCGTTTTTTTAAGCTATAAGAATTATTATTCAGGAAAAATGAAGTGAGCAAATGATTTGGAATTTTTTGGTCTTAAGATCTCCAAGTTATTGGTCAAGAGCGTCATCAAATGGTATACAAAACTCAATGAAATATTGTCAGCCCCTCCTCGTCAAAAAACCTCAGTGGAGTACCTTTAAAGCTGTTTAAATTTCCCTACTGTGAAACCACTATTATATTTAAACATGGTCTATTATGCCTTCCTTTGAAGGAGAGCATTACTTTAAATCTGATTAATGGTAAGGAAAGTTTTTATATTTTTTGACCCCTGTGACCTTGACCCTTAATGCCTAATATCCAAGGACACAGGTCAATGCAAAGTACATCCTTATCAGATACTTATAATCTAAGGTATCAAAGTGCATAAAAGATTAAATTGTATAACAGTAGAAAATGTGTTATGTGAGCATGGTCCCTGTGAATGCTAGTTCTTGTAAAAAAAATCTCTATGATGATAGTGAATAGAAACTTTTTCAGCTGTGTAACCTTGACCTTAGTGAGCTTTATCCCCACCTTAGGGTGGTCAGGAGAGCCAATCAGATACAAGTTGGTAATTCATAGGTAAATTTATGTTAAAATGATGTTCCAAAAAGATATATTTGTTAAATTTAATAATTGTCACATCCCTTGAACAACTACACTGTATAATGAACTTGCCCAGAGTGCTTCCAATTTGACGTTTTAATAGCAAGTGCTTAGAGTTAATTGTAATATCAAATTAATTGCATCATTTACTTAGTAAAACTTAGTTTATACAAATTTATTTTAGTTTGCTATAAGCTTATTGCAACACTCTTGAATCTGTTCCTGGGACCAACTAGTACTAAGCAATGCTTAGTTGCCCAATGAAACAACGGCTTGCCCCTGACAGGGTTTAAACCCACGCGGTCTGGGCAATCCTAGGATAACTAGTCCAACATGTTAACCACTGGCCATGCCGCTACTCAAAATATTTAGGAACTAAAGTAATGAAATGAGATATTTATTCTCAAACAATTTTGTTTCTTCCTCGGTGAAAAGTTGGCCACTTGCATTTTCAATCTTTATCATCATAGCACATAGAACAGACATTCTTGAAACTATTTCAGGCTTTCAGCAAGAAATCTTGATAAAAGTTACAAATTGTACAAAATCTTTTCTCACTTTGGTTACAAAAAAACATCACAGGACAATTGTATGATTATTCTGTACAACATTTATCTTCCACATTGTGCCAAATCTATTTTATGATGGATTGGAATATTGAACAGACCTGGTAACAAGTAACAAGCAACAGGATAAAAAATTTAAAAACTGTGCAAGATTGAAACTGAAACATTTGCAAAGGAAGGAAAGTGTTTTTATTTGCTTGTTTTTTTTCTGGGGATTAATTTGTTGTGTTTTTTTGTTTTTAATGGCAATTTACACACATGTTTGGTAATAATCAGGGTGACCACTGTCCACCTTACCAGCTCTCCTGGATAACTTCAGTCATAATACAAGTGACCAACTAATAGGCCAATGACCATCAAATTCAGTATCGGAGATCAACTGTCTTTGAGAAATTTTTGCCTCGCTCAGGATCAAACCACTGACCCTGTCGTTACTTCACACTTTCAGTACCCCTTACAAAACTTGAGCAATATCGCCCTTCAAAAATGAGTAAAATACAAGAAACAGTAAAAAAATTCATATTGGCATACTCAGTATTTTGAACACTTATCAGTATATTATGTTTCTGTTTGATTACAATCATATTTGTTTTATATCTAGCATGTAAAAAATCATGAGAGCAGGACTTAATTTTTCATGTCAAAAAGTGAAGGTTTTTCTTATGGTTATAATCTACAGATATAAATCATTCTGTTTGTTAATCTGTTTTAAACGTATCAAAGTATTCTGGCAAGGGAAATGGCTCGAGCAATGTTTTCTTTCAATCCGATAACCATCAATTGATTATGAAAACAGGTGCTTTATATCAACACGATTTATTGTGTGGGGAAAAGTGTGAACGTCTCAATTTAGACCAATTAATGTTTGACTTATTGCAATGTTTTTGGCTTACTTCACAGGCTTTTGGTGTAAGATAAAGACAAATTAAAGAATTTTACTATCAGGCAGTTGGCAGTATCTAAGATACAGTAATACTCATTAAAACTTGAGGAATATGACTTTTTCCCCAAAAAACTAATCTAACCGGAAATGAACATAAACTGATCTTGAAATATAACACATTGTTTTGGAGAAAAACATTATGTATTACCAGCAAATTGTAATAAGATATCAACAAATCATTTTTTTTTATTATCATATTACTAAGAAAATAGCTAAAAACTAGAATAAATATGTCAATGAATGCACCCCAAAACACTCCCCCTCCTGTCAGATGGGTTTAAGATCTAATTACACATTGTTACAGTACCACATATTTATGTCATGTACATTTTATAATCTGACAATGATTGCAAAGATGATCAGACTGGACATTATAATATTATGCCTTTGGACATTCTGTGATGGTGTCACCTTGACCTATGGGCTGCTGAACTGAATGCTGTGTAGGCCTACTACAAGCTCTCTTAATTAATGATGTGCATATTGCATGCATGTGAACTCTCCCACTTAAAGCGGGAAAACTCCCACTTTCCTGCAGCCATATTTTCAAAGATTTTTCTTAAAATAATGGGTATTTTCACCTTTGAATGATAGAATCAACGACTACAGGAACAACCAAGCATGATCTTTTAAGAAATATTATGTTTAAATCCTAATTATGACCTTGAACTTTGAGCTACAAACCTTACAGGGTCTTGCATGTGACTGACTTAAATGAAATACAGTTTCTGGTCCAACAAATTGACAGGTTATTCAAAACTATAATGTCTCCATTAGGAGCATAAAAATCTTATCTACAAATCTGTTACATCATTCCTAATTAAGTTCCTATAATTATATTAAAACAAGAGCCACCGCTGGGCGGGGGCAACACTCGACTTTTTACTTTTTCTAAAAGCAAACAAAGAAATGTTTGAACAAATCTTAACATTTCCTTTTTATAAATTTAATCGGTCTGTCTTGTCACATTAGTTTTCTCTATATATTTTGTATATATAAAAACACACATTTATATATATACGCATTTATATTTATATATATACATACACACACACACACACCAATAAATATATATGGTCATTTAATGCACAAATCTGTGAAAATTCAGTAATTTAACCTTCAAGGTCAAGGTCATTAAAGAGCCCAAGTCAATTTGGGTTTAATAAACATGAAGGTCTTGGCCTTAAGAATAATCTGTTATAATATGAAGTCGATCTATTCAATAATAGCTGCCCCTGCGAAATGAAATGCATGAATTCAAGAATATTTCATACTTTAAAGAACTGTTCATGAACTATTCTTGAAAAAATCTTAAAGCTCTCTTCATGAAGTGAGGTCTCGTCCCACTTCATGAAGATTTGAAGAATTATTGAAGAATTCATAAAGTTCTGGAAATATTCATGAAATGTTCAAAAAATAAATCATGAATATTTTATGAACTTGATATCCTTAAAATACTCATGAACTATTCATCAGAAATTTCACGAAGGTTTAATGAATTTTTAAAAGAGAGTTAAAAAATTCACAAAGCATTCTTGAAATAATCATGTATCATACTTGAAGAGTTTTTAAAACTATTTATCTTATACACGTAATATATAAATTCTCTAAAAAGTCAAGAAATATTCCTAGAGAGAAAATAAATATATAGAGATATGTAATGACCTAGAGCCTTTCATTGCAAGAAATTAAGCTTAACTTATATCACAGATTTAAAATTCTCTACAGGAGCTCTATGATATTAAAAAATCAATAACGATTGTTTCAAAACTAAGCATTTACATATAAAAAGAACACATCTATGCAACCCAATTTTTAATACTTATAAGTAGGTATTATATGTTATTCATATCTGTGCTAAAACATGTAATCAGACACTTATATTAAAGCTATTTTAGCTAATTTTAAAACTTGAGAGTCTGACTTAGTTTCAGTATAAAAACTTGTCTTCCACCACTTTAAATTACACAATGTAAAATTTTAAAGATTGAGGTCATAACACCACTTTCAATCATTAAACCATGAAATTTCAAAGATATGAGGAGCCTGGAGTCTTATTGCAATAATCAGTCCTGTGAAATTTGGTTTAATACACTTGTTACTATATATAGTAACAAAATTGCCTATGATTTCAACTGATTATGAGTGTCACGTGACCTATTATGAGTTTGCGGCCCGGGGCCGAGAACTAGTTATCAGCCCTCAGAACATGTGCACGTGCACAAAACTGAAACAATGACGTCATATTTTACGTCATCAAACAGTTAACTCTGTAAAAGTGAAAGTAGGTTGTCAGGCACGAATCACTTTATTTTTATTATGAGAGCTTAAGCGTATTTAGTACAAACACATTTTCGTTACTATTTTTAAATTTGAAGAAATAATACGACAAATTAATTCCGAAAAAAAATGAAAATAAAACTTGCTTCTAGATTCTTCTGCTTTGAACACACAAACAGTAAACATCTCTGTACCCAGAACAGTAGAGAGTACTGTACAGTAGAATCTAGACAAGAATTTCAACGAAAGAAACTTTGTTTTTGTTGTTTTTTTTTTTTTTTTTTTTTTTTTTTAAATGCTACTATTAGATCTACCAAGTGTATTAAAGACATTAATACACGTCAGAGTAGGACCGGAAGGTGATAATCGGCCCTGAATGAATAATGGCCCTCAAGCTAAAGCCCTCGAGGCCATTATTCATTTTGCGGGCCGATTATCACCTTCCGGTCCTCTCCTGCCGTGTATTAACATCTTAGTAACAGGGCTCTCGATTGACACGGAGATCCGGGTTTTGACTCGTGAAAATCGGGAAATGCACAAATTTGACCACGTGATAAAAATCTGCTCAAGAGTCAATTTGCACATGGATTTTTCAGCTTTGCAATAATTAATTACCTTAAATCCCACCCCTAAATTACCTATCAAAATCCTACATATGTCTCAAATCACACTCATTAAAAATGTCAACAGGCAGTATAAGCCGTGTAATAAAATGCTTTTTACACACGACACCCTATTGTTTATAGCCTGTGCACTGAAGCGCGACAATTCAGTGGCTGCAATTTTGACAGCGCTAAAAATAGCTTTACACAACTGATAAGAATTACATTACTTGAGGTGTCAATTATTGATTACTTTTAAAGGTTTATAATACGTCCTTTGATTTACTTGGAGTACATGTGCAATTTGTTATTTTCTTTTTCCATTGAATATCCTGGTACATTTTTGGTATTTTAAAATTAATATGATATAGCATACAGTTAAAGATAATTTTTTTTATATTTTATACATTTAATAAGAAAAGCTGCTGCTTATTTTATTCTTCTTTCATGTCTAGCAAAACATTTTTTTGTTTATTTGTTTTTTTTAGGTGAAGGATGGGGGGGGGGGGGGGGGGGGGGGGGGGGGGGGGGGGGGGAGTATAGACATTTATAATTAGGCATTTTTTCTGTCAATTTAAACTGGAATCTCCAAAAATGGACCTTTCCAATACAGTAATTTTTGTAACATAAAAAATGATTCATGTAGTCAAATGACACTAGAAAACAATGGATTTGACTGCATGAAAAATTTGGCTAAAGAGTCTTTGACTCGTGAAATTCTGACCCTACTGAGAGCCCTGTTAAGTAATTTCCTCTAGTGTTAATAGAATTTGACAATTCAAGGGTCATAACACATTCAAAATCAATGAACTGGAGCTCACGAGTATGATATACACTATTAAGACTTTGCTCTGACCTGAGTCCTGTTAAAATTAGCCGCAGCATAGTACAAGTGAAGTATCCAAAACATAAAAGTCAACGGTGAAGGACCATATAAGTACGTTGAAAAACTAGAACATGTAGATGGTTTGCACAACCGAAGCCTTAACACTGAAAAGTTGTAATGTGTTAATAATTTTTGTTAGAAACGTGGCCAACAAAACAAAATGTGCAAGAATATCAGTCACTTGAATACAGCATGTCCATGTTTGTTTGGCCTTGTCCCAACTATTGCTGTTTCTGCATCTACCTCCAAATCATGAAAACCCAATGTACACATTAATCTGTTCCACAGGTAACAACATCAATCTCATGACTTTTGTATTTTGCACTGGTTTTAAATGTTTTCCTCCTTTCATATGTAATTGCAAGCCAAGAAGTACTGTTCCAGTATCATCTTCTTCATTCACAGCATAAACTTTATTTGTATCAATTCACTAGAATAAGTAGTGTACCAAACCTAACTTGTCAGTAGAATAAAGGACAGCAAAGACATGTACGCTTCTTCATTCTTGAGTATTCTGCACTGTAGAATTTGTTGCCATTAACACATATTCTTTGAACCCTTCTCAAACTTCTACTACTTTTCAAACACCTAAATGCATGTAAAAAATGTCTCCACTTGGCTGACCTCTAAATGTCTGCACCAGAACCAAATATGTCACAATTTTGTTGTGCCACAAGAGTCACTTTCGTTTTCCTCTGATTTGACTGTTTCTCCCCTGTTATAGATCTTATGACACCCTTGACTGGGAGCTGTAAAATAATAAAACATTTTTTTTCTAAAATTTTTCAAAATTGTCAAATTATAATTGTCACTGAAAAAAATTATATTTATTGTAAAAAACCTGTGAACAAAGGTCACAACCCAAAAGAAGACAATAGCAATGATGGCTCCAAAGCGCTCAAACTAATTCAACTGTGAGTTTTGCACAAATAAAGAGTTAGACTGGGTATAATGATATTAGAACTTGTGAGGCAAACTTGGTGCTTTTTAATACAATAAAGTAGATCAAAAGGCTATGGATCAAAGGTCCACTATATACATAACTTAAAACAGACCACATTTTGGTTCACCCAAAGATGGTCGTTATAGAAAGATTTGACTGTATGTTCAAACACCTCATTAGCAAGTATTTCTACATACTACAAAGGCCATGCTGGCTACATAGGTGTTTTTCAGAAATATTATCCTTGGTTGATACTTATTTCGAAGGCAAAAAACTTGCCACTGAAACAATTCTCTTTTCAGAAATGTGAATGCATCTATAACCGTCAGCTTTTTTCCTTGTTGCCATCTGAAATTTAAAGAAAAGGTACATTAATATGGTTTACTGGTTCACCATTCACTTACATGTAATGTGTGGTAGATTTCAGACTTAATTTTTGTACATTTGATTTGTTATTGAAGAGGATGAGATTATTGCATGTTAAGAAGATAGCGACGCTTTTGAACTTTTTGTGAGTTGTTGAAACTGTGAAACGAACCAAACTTAGCCAAATGTTTTTTCGAAAGTTTACGAAACGCTTCAGCATTATTTTTATTGTCACTAATGTGTTTTCTTCTAGTGTAATATATTTTGACTATTAAATGGGAGATGAAAGCTATTAAATTTAAAAGAAATATCATCCTATTTAATGATTTTTAATCTAAATCATTACTGGAATGACCATTTATTAATAATTTTAACTGAATATTATTTTTCTAGTCTGAATGTGTTTCACTTAAAATATATTATGAAAGATATAATTATTAAATAACAACAAATGCGAAAGACCTACATAATGGAGATTACTGATCGACAAGCATACAATTGCCCTATGTGGTACATAACACAGGTGCTTAGGTGCATTGATTTGACCTAAAATGTGTTTGACCTTGTTATTTATACAATAAAATATTCAATATATTAAAAAAAAAAAAATATTTTTTTTTACTGTTATATTATTATAGACAAGGTATGCAACATTCAGGTACGAAAATTATGGGTACGCCGGTTATTGTGTTAAATATTTTCACCGGGCGGTAATATCGTAGGATTTTTGCATGGAATCAATGCACAATATATTTTTCTATTACAATTTACCATATACAGATCCCCAATTAACCGCTAAGTAATGTTTTAAAGCCCGAAAGTAAGAAATTACCCAGGTCCGAAAGATGAGACCGTCATGACAGGAAAAGAGTCAACTCGGCCCTATACCAACTCGGCACGGGTCAACTCGGCACGGGTCAACTCGGCCCACTTTACAAAAATATATAGATCTAGCCTATAACGTATTTACTTTGCTTTAGCATGTTGTAAAGGTAAATGAATGATAAGAAAATATCTTATTATTATTATATCATTATGCATTGTACCTCTGCGGAAATAAAGTATATTTAGAAAGAAAAGTAATTTATTTGTCTTGCAGATTCGATAAAATTCTGATATAGACACAGGCACGATTATCGAACCTGGGAAAGAAAAAATATGAACATGTAGATTGATAAAATAACTTCATATTTTTTCTTCCCAGGTTCGATACTTGTGCCTGTGAATATAGATATAATATAAATGTGTTTCCTTAGATGCATTTTGTTTGTAAAGTAATTTTCAAAAAATAATTGAAACAAAAACGTGTTTACTTAACAGCATATAAGCTTCTAATTAATTTCAGGTGGTCACTAATCAAATTTGAATGAATGAGTCAATCATAATTAATCACCTAATTAATCGGTATCTTTAACAAACATACACATTGATTGATAATAATAGCCCGTGACAATAGGAGTCCGTTGATTGTCCTTTTACCCATTTTTAAAAGTGGGCCGAGTTGACCCGTGCCGAGTTGGGGGCAATAGGGGCCGAGCTGACTCGGGGGCCGAGTATATGTTTTAGGGCCGAGCTGACCGGATTCGTTCATGAATGTACATTGTAAGCTGGTATTTACGCTACAAAAAAGAGATCAAACGGGTCGAACTCACATGCAAAACAACTGGATTTTACATTACTTTTAAATAGTTATATCCTCCAGGAGTGGCACTTAAGTCCTATGTGCCCGTATTTTTTAAGAAAAAATTCTACATGTATAACCGTATATATAAGGTAATTCCTAAATCGGAAAGTGTTCTCCCACAACACGTGCTTGGTTCCCTGTTCCGCTCTTTGTCAATGTATGTGAAACGAAGCCGGAGAATACTTCCGGTAGGAATTACCTTCTAAAAATATGTCTCATGTAGATATTTTCTTTAAATACAGGCTCATAGGACTAAGTTCGACTCGTGGAGGAAAATTGTTGTAAAAAAAGATTCTAACTCCATGAAACGAGTGACACGACAAAAGTTATTTTGTTTTGGGTGCCATCAAAGTGCTGTCTGCCATACTGAAAGCTATCGTGAACGGAATGTTTTAACCGAAATTTGTTTTTTGAGAATATAACCTTTGTCTATCCTACGTTATCAAATAATAATTACAATGAACCCATTACAATAAAAAAAGGTTCGATAAAAGTTGATAAACAATGAATATAATAAATAAATACCTGAAACTAAATAAATATTTTCGTTCACTCACCGTGTGTGCAAAAGACTGGGTTTCCAGCTTGATACCTGTACAATATTATCGTAGTATTAGCGCGGGTAACCAATGGCGAGCGTTTGGTTTCGTCTGCAAAATCATAGTTTAACACACGCGGCAAAATATTCAAACATCGCTCAACAAATTTCAACAGACAAACATGGCAGATAGCATGATTTACTTTCTGGTACAATGGGAGGATTGCTATATGAGTGTAATTTCACCCGATACGCGTTCTTTTGCCGAAGAAAACTCAAAATGGGACTACGAAGAGGGCGATCTAATTGAGGCTGTTTACAACAGAGGGAAGTCGTACCAGGCAGTGATTAGCGAGGTCCATCGTAAGTTAGCTTCGACACATAAACGGGTGCTCAGTTGTATAATAAGGTGGGAGAGGGCAGTGTGGCTACAGACGCTGATTTTTGAACTGTGTACCAAATATTTCTTTGTTAGAAAAGCGACTCAAGTTTGCCGTTAAATCATTATCTGAAATTTACGTATCCAAACTCATAATTTTATGCACGATCGTAACGCTGTGAAGATTCTCTGACTCGTACATATCTGCTTTTTACACGCAGGTGTTTAAAACATTTAGCATTAGAATAATTGAAATAACTATGTATTGTACAAGTTCCTGTTTTTCTTTAAATTATAGGTTCGCCAAAGTTCTCAGCAGATGTCATTGTGGCAAACAAAAGAACCTCAAAGATGTGAAAGCCCACATGTGTAAGTTGATGCAAAGTTTAAGTTAATAATTCTTTTCTAGTTGAGCGAATTAAGCCAAACTTCACATGAATGATGTTCCCTCTTAGCTGGTTAGGTGAGTTAAATCATCAGCCTAACTACGTGGATTGACTAAATTCTGATAACATAAGGAGGACCCATGTGGTTTTTAGATGATTTTTGGAGTTCTAAAAGGACTGGTTTGCAAAAAAACTAATGTAGATATTACCCGGGTTTAACATGCATGTCCCTTATGAATGGACTAAAGGCCTTGGTCATTTTCTCTCTTTAACCCTTTATACCACATGGATACGTGTTTTAACGCAAATACGACTATTGCAGATCCAGATCAGCCTGTACATTCGTGCAGTCTGATCAGGATCTCCACTGTTCGCTTAGTCAGAAATTCTTCTATGAATATAAAAGCAAACAGTGGAGATCCTGATAGACGGCACGGTTGTGCAGGCTGATCTGGATCTGCACTGGTAGCATATATGCGTTAAAACATGTGCCGTAAGTGTGACAATACTCCCTCCAGCCATTATACAAGACATATTTATTTCATTAATGTTGCCATATTTGGGTCTGCAATTATCTTAAAGTCTAGCTGGAGGTCTGTAGGATGCCTTAATTAGACACATATGGCAGGATTGAGGTTTTGTGACTTTTCCCTATTCAATGAAATTGTTTCCTTTCATTATCAGGATCAAAGAAGAAATACATGCACTGAGGAGGAAGATAAGGAAGCTTGAAGATAGGGTTGTGGCACTCGAGTCAGGTGGTTCCAGTCGGCAGGATAATCTTTTAAAATTGGGTTTCCCACCTGGATGCTAATGATGTCCAGCAAGTTTTATCAACACTATGCAAAGCTATATTCTCAAATGAGGAGTTGATGAACTGTAGCAGAACAGGGAAGAGAACCAATCAATGTTCTGAGAGAGGCCACCCCACCTTTGGACATTGTTAAGTTTGAAAACCTGGAGCATTTTTGTGCGTGAAAAAAACTAACATAAGCAAAGATTGCTTCATTAAAAAGTTTGAAAATATGCAGAAAAACACTGCGCCAAAAAAAAAGCAATAATATGTCAATAATATGTCATTGCTGATATGTGAATTAAAAGAGCAATAGTCACATTCACATATTTTATTGTTTATATGGAGGCCTTGTCTGTGTCTCAGAAAGTCTATTTTTGGCCATAATTTACAAGTTAGACCTTGCAAACATGTGCAAAATCAGCTGCCTCTTGTGAGCGCTCATTTGGGGCGTTTTTTTGCAGAATATTTTATCACTGTCCTGAGTCTTCTTTGAGGTCGCTGCAAAATCTAAGGCAAATATGAATATTAGGCAATTTTTACTTCTTGAAATATTCTTAAAATGCAAATAATTTTGTGCATGAAAATTTCAAGCATTTATCTTCATGCACTATTCACGAATAAAATATTCATGAACAGAAATGAGACATTAAAATAATGAACAAAAAAATTCATGAACTCTTCATGAAGTTCATTTTCAAGAATTTTCGTCATATGTTCTTGAACTTTTCATGAACAAGAGTTGTTAATCATTTCATGAATAAATCCATGATAAAAACAACTTCATGAATACTTCATGAATTTGGCCTGTTTTAAACTCTATGAACTCTTCATGAACTTTTCATGAATGTGGGCTGTGCATGAACCATGAATAATTCATGCATATGTCTCTTCATGAATACTTCACGAACTGTCGTTTCATGAGTTTTTTATGAATAAGTCTCATTTTCTGTTCACTTCTTTCACTTGAAGTCTTCATGAAGTAACTTCATGAATCTTTCTTGAATACTTCATGAATACTTCATGAAGAATGACTAAACATTTCACAAGGGTAAGTAACAGCCAGTTACAGCCAAAAATAATGAAAATTTCAATAATTTGACCTTTAAAGTTAATGTCATTTATGAGTGAGGGTCAAGGTCTGTCTGGTTATTTTTAACAGTTATCCTTGAAGATTATTATGTTCAAGTTTGAAGACAAATTATCCATTCAAAAATAACAAAGTTACAGCCAATAATAGCCAAAAAAATGACAATTCCATCATTTGACCTTCAAAGTCAAGGTCATTATGAGTGAAGGTCAAAGGTCTGTCTGGTTTTTTTAAGGGGATATCCTTGAAGATTATTATGTTCAAGTTTGAAGACAATCCATTCAGAAATAACAAAGTTACAGCCAATAATATGCAAGATCAAGCAAATTTGGACTTTTGACCTTGAGGGCTAAGGTCATTTATGGATAAAGTAATTTGTGGTCTACTGAAATCTTTCCCAAGGTTGTTTGTCCAATTGGAAAACCCAAAAAACTAAAAAATTTTGATCCTCAATTTGCGGGCACAAATATGCAATTAAAAGGCAACCTGCCAGGAAAAAATGAATACCCTCTAATTTTTTTAAAAAAAAACGAGCTTTTTATTATTATTTCAAAAATAAAAAAGAATATTAAATCTTTTACAAATTTAGAAAATTTTAATAAAACCCCGGGTGTCGTGGCCCAAAAAAGAAAGGGGGAAAACCGTTCCGTTTTCAAAATTGTGGGTTTTTAATTTTGCCATTGAATGTTGGGGCTTACCCAAAAACAGGAGGAAAAAACGATAGTTTTCTTTTCACAGTCTTAAGTTTATAAATAGGGGTTCTACGCTCTTTTCTCACCTTTTTAACTGTAAAGCTGCCATATGCTAATTATAGTGTCAATGCGAATAAAAAATCAACCTAAAACTATTTTTTCTCAATTACATTAATCAAGTTTCACATGAATTAACAATGAAATGAATGTTATTCTTTAGTTATTCCCAAATCTTCAAGCAAAAGAAACATCAATTTCACATTTATATTAGTCAGGTAAACTAAAAAATTAAGACAGGAAATAAAGGCACTTTACCTGCAGGCTCTTCAAACATATGTTCAAAATTAATGTCTTGATAAATTCAGCATTCTTAACATTTTTCATAAATTTCTTTGATAAAATTTAGTAGTCAAAAGAATGTTATACTTGTCTCCATGCTTTGGCTCCCAGAGCCATGCAGACATAGCACAGAACTAACTCTGTTCAAAAGTTACTGAGATGTTTCCATCTAAATAAAAATTGCATTGCGACCTTGACCTACATTCTCCATGTGCCTGAAGGTCAGACACTTAAATGTCCTTGACATTATCTTGAAGGTCACATTTCTATGATCATTTTGCTGTTGAGCATAATTCTAAATTTTAAATAAAGATTATATAGGCTTAATTGTCAAGTGAGCAGCAATAAACAAATAAATTAAACTAAATTTTAAAATAAACGATATTTTATAATTCAAATACAGGTGCTCTGTAGACCTATGCCATGTGTGGTTACAATCACTATCACCACACCTTTTACACTTCAATATGCTTTGTCTTCTAATCCTGCCAAGAATAATTTGAATTTTTTTCAAGTGAGATATTTATCCAGCTCTCTTACAAAAGTTGAGCCTCAGCTTCTGCTCAGAGTTGAATGACTCATGGTTGAGATGATGGGCAATGATTTGCAATATCAAAGGTCTTTTTTCCCTGCACAAGATGGCAAGTCAACCTTTTACACAAGTCAGGTTATCCTGATACTAAAATAACCAACTTTTACCATATGTATCTTTTGTATGAATAATTATTGTTGCCTTGGAATTTTCATTGGCTGCTAACAATGACTTCCTTGAGGATAAGAAATGGTAATAAAAGCTCAAGAATCTTAAATTTGAAACAAGGGTAAAATATTTTTAGACAATATTATAATACAACCGTAGGTGGGTAACATATGGCAATGCAATTATCGGTTATGCAAAAAACAACCTTCCGCCAATAAAAAATGAGAAGATGACAGGCCGAGAAGTGAAACATGCAGCGTGTTTCTTCAAGGAGAAACCGTACATCATCTGGTGTGTATTAAAACCATTTATAATCAGTATTATATAATACCTTGACTATAAAAAGCTTCAGCGATACCACTTGCAAGTGGTATAAATTAGCCAATTAGTGAAATAGTTGTACGCTTTTATCAGCATATAAAATATATCAAACATCCAAATTTCATATATTGTAAATATTTCAAGCGACAGATTAGCACCTATTTCCAGATTTCGTACACTTATCATCAAGAAAAAACAATATAAACTTATACCCCACCCAGTTAAGAAAGCTTAATTAATTTTCATAGTTTGACAGGTGTCATGGGAGAGATATTCCTACACACACCAGAACAGACCAAGATGAGTGCAAACATTCTTCATTCATGAAATTCTTACAGCATTCAGCAAGGGAACACATTCTGTCATTGTTTATCAGAGAAATGCAATAGAGTTTCATAAATACTGGCTTGAGATATAAATAGACTGACTGATTGATTGTTCTGCCAATTCTTCTTTCCAAGTATTTAAGGTAAAAGCAGACGTAAGATAATCGAATAAATTTTATATTCTCTGATAGTTTACAAATACTAGAAAGTTCACAACAGTATAGTTACGTTGTCTTTAATATATAAATAAGATATGAGCCATTAAATTCAGTTTGTAATATTCAAAACTACTGGTTATTCAATGGCATGAATTTTTTTTAAATTTATATTTAAAAGAAGTGAGTTAGATATCATTTTTTCTTTATCTAAAATGCTTGAATGACTCAGCATCTTTGTTCCTCTACTAAAACTCATAACCATCCTTATATCTGATCTCTCACACTTTTTTTTATCCATTTGCTATCTAAGATATTAAAATCACAAATAAAATTATTATTAAGTTTTATGTTGCATAATGCAATAACTTGCATATCATACTTCCAGAAAATCACAGGTAGAACTTTTGTTATTTAAGTAAATATCTTGGGGAATAAGATACGACCTTGACCTCTGTCATCATTTTGTATATGCTTACTAAAAGACTTAAATTATAGTCAAACATTTAAAATAAATTCACTTTACTTATTTGTGGCTGTAAACTATTTGAAAATTTTAAATTAACTTGTTGCACATGACTGTATTACCGGAGCTCGCTACATGAGTGCTGACCCCATGAGCATGATGTATGGAATCCGAGTTGAGTGAGAATTTCTCTCTTTAAAGTATGTCAGAAATTAAGCCACAATAATGAGTTAAAAAGTAGCCAATGTTATGATGACAAAATGATGGATATATCTTAAAGCTGCATGTCTCCAATCATGTGAACCAAAATATTTTAAGAAAATCAAACTAAGAAAAATGTAACTAAGATTTTAAAAAAAGTAGAAAATATTCAAGTTATAATTTACCAGTTTTGTGTGATTAATGACTTATTTTGCAGAATTTGTCACCACATTTCTACTGTGTGACTTACGCAGTAAAAGCTATTTTTGCATATTTTTTTTACCTCTTTTTGGTAATTTACATGGATTGTAAGCGCCAATTGCAAAATGCTTATGATTTTCTTGGTCCACTTCACAATATTTTACTTTAAAATACATTTTCAAAATGTTCATGAAAATTGGTGTGAATCTGGAGGCATGCTGCTTTAAATATTTGACCACATTCATTTCAATATAAAATGTTTGCTATACATAAAATTAAGATATTTCTTTTCAGCAATGGAATAATGGTTGCACTGCAAAAATAATTGAGATTACTTAATTAAATACTTTTATAGAAATTTAGGTTTGAAGCTCGTCTATTTTTCAGTTAACTATTTTTTAACTATATGTTGTTTTTTTTCTGTTCAATGACATTTTTCTTATTATATTATTATATTTTATTATCAAGGTCTGGAAAAAATAGCATACAGGTAATTTTTTTCTATTTGTCTATTGATGAGATAGCTATTTTACATACAATTTTGCTCTATTAAATTTCTGAATAGTCGGTGTATACATATGGGCTATGTTTTTCTAACATAATATTATCAATTCTCTCCAAAATAACTTTGATATAAGGTAACAAATAGTTAAGTTACATATTTTTTGTAAACTAAGTGTCTGTTTTGAACAGGCAATAAATGCTGGTGTCAAACTTGCAAATTGGTAACACTGGCATGCAACAAGTTACATATTTCAGCTAAGAAGAAGTTTCCAGTATTCCATTGAATAAAAACCTCGAGCCAGGCCAGCCTTTTATATCAGTGTATTATTATTGTTTAACAATTTGATATCAAAATCATTCACACATTACCAAACAATGAACAGGGAGCTCCAAATGCAAGGCAGGATCAGTCAAAAATCATTCCAAATTACAAAGAGTAATCATGGGAAGTAAATCATGCAACCACTTTCCACAAATCAAGCTTTTCTGAGGAAGAAAAAATCAAGCCTCTGAAGACAAAATCAAGATCAAGGATACAGTATGGTACTGTCGTAACATAATGATATTCAGTCGCAATGAATGAACTACTTAAATACACAAGGAGTATCTTTAATATACAATAAAACATGCTAACTCAAGCTTATTAATGCTACAATCTTGACCTCTGCCGTTGACCTTTACCATCAGGTCCTGATATTTCCTGATGACATTAAGTCTATATTACATTTTAATGATATGTTATTACTTTAATTGACATGTAAACTAATAATTCTTTTTATTGGAAATTAAAGTGTTGCATCTAAAATTGATTTATGTTTATTTAATCAGTTACTAATTACTTCCCTTATAAAGTATGCTAAATTAAGTATAATAGGCAAGATAAAGAAAAATGAGGCAAACTTCAAAAGACACAGAAATTGTGGAAAAAGGTAAACTGTTCAGTGACACAGACTTATAATCATGGCATTACCTATAAAAGGGATAACCAATTTTGTTAACATAATAAAATCATTTTTATTCATCTGTAATGATGTAGGAAGTGAGGATGTATAAATAAAAGGCTGACTAAATTTCTTTGATTGGGTTAAAACAATCTTATTATTTTTTACAGCCTTACCATCAATATCACATTATCAACAATATCACATTTAACAACAGTTTTTTCCAAGCTTGGTAAGTAAAGGAACTCCCTCAAAATGCACCTTTCTTCATTATATTTGAGGCATCTTAAACTTCAACAAACTTCAGAATTTGAGCTGGAAAACATCTTGACATTTAATGTTATTTCAATGTACCTTCTTCAGAGTCTAACATCTTGGTTCATACTCAAATACCTTAGTGGGATTCAAACCTTTTGGAGAGTCAAACATTTCGGCCAAAGCAAGCTGGCTTAAGTGTTTATTCATACTCTAATCTCTTAATGGGATTCAAACCTATTTTCCTTAGTGCAGGTTGGCCTTGCACATACTGAAGCAAGTCACTTTTGTCACAAGAACTCAGAAAGTCTTAACATGAAGATTCTCCTAGTATAACATCAGCTTTGCTGCTTGCAAACATTTATGAAATATTCCTTTGATCATCTTACAACCAAGTTTTTCTAAAATACTTTGTATTAAGTACAGTTCATCACATTTTCCTTAAGTAAGCGCCAATTGCAAAATGCTTATGATTTTCTTGGTCCACTTCACAATATTTTACTTTAAAATACATTTTCAAAATGTTCATGAAAATTGGTGTGAATCTGGAGGCATGCTGCTTTAAATATTTGACCACATTCATTTCAATATAAAATGTTTGCTATACATAAAATTAAGATATTTCTTTTCAGCAATGGAATAATGGTTGCACTGCAAAAAATAATTGAGATTACTTAATTAAATACTTTTATAGAAATTTAGGTTTGAAGCTCGTCTATTTTTCAGTTAACTATTTTTTAACTATATGTTGTTTTTTTTTCTGTTCAATGACATTTTTCTTATTATATTATTATATTTTATTATCAAGGTCTGGAAAAAATAGCATACAGGTAATTTTTTTCTATTTGTCTATTGATGAGATAGCTATTTTACATACAATTTTGCTCTATTAAATTTCTGAATAGTCGGTGTATACATATGGGCTATGTTTTTCTAACATAATATTATCAATTTCTCTCCAAAATAACTTTGATATAAGGTAACAAATAGTTAAGTTACATATTTTTTGTAAACTAAGTGTCTGTTTTGAACAGGCAATAAATGCTGGTGTCAAACTTGCAAATTGGTAACACTGGCATGCAACAAGTTACATATTTCAGCTAAGAAGAAGTTTCCAGTATTCCATTGAATAAAAACCTCGAGCCAGGCCAGCCTTTTATATCAGTGTATTATTATTGTTTAACAATTTGATATCAAAATCATTCACACATTACCAAACAATGAACAGGGAGCTCCAAATGCAAGGCAGGATCAGTCAAAAATCATTCCAAATTACAAGAGTAATCATGGGAAGTAAATCATGCAACCACTTTCCACAAAATCAAGCTTTTCTGAGGAAGAAAAAATCAAGCCTCTGAAGACAAAATCAAGATCAAGGATACAGTATGGTACTGTCGTAACATAATGATATTCAGTCGCAATGAATGAACTACTTAAATACACAAGGAGTATCTTTAATATACAATAAAACATGCTAACTCAAGCTTATTAATGCTACAATCTTGACCTCTGCCGTTGACCTTTACCATCAGGTCCTGATATTTCCTGATGACATTAAGTCTATATTACATTTTAATGATATGTTATTACTTTAATTGACATGTAAACTAATAATTCTTTTTATTGGAAATTAAAGTGTTGCATCTAAAATTGATTTATGTTTATTTAATCAGTTACTAATTACTTCCCTTATAAAGTATGCTAAATTAAGTATAATAGGCAAGATAAAAAAAATGAGGCAAACTTCAAAAGACACAGAAATTGTGGAAAAGGTAAACTGTTCAGTGACACAGACTTATAATCATGGCATTACCTATAAAAGGGAATAACCAATTTTTTAACATAATAAAATCATTTTATTCATCTGTAATGATGTAGGAAGTGAGGATGTATAAATAAAAAGGCTGACTAAATTTCTTTGATTGGGTTAAAACAATCTTATTATTTTTTTACAGCCTTACCATCAATATCACATTATCAACAATATCACATTTAACAACAGTTTTTTCCAAGCTTGGTAAGTAAAGGAACTCCTCAAAATGCACCTTTCTTCATTATATTTGAGGCATCTTAAACTTCAACAAACTTCAGAATTGAGCTGGAAAACATCTTGACATTTAATGTTATTTCAATGTACCTTCTTCAAGAGTCTAACATCTTGGTTCATACTCAAATACCTTAGTGGGATTCAAACCTTTTGGAGAGTCAAACATTTCGGCCAAAGCAAGCTGGCTTAAGTGTTTATTCATACTCTAATCTCTTAATGGGATTCAAACCTATTTTCCTTAGTGCAGGTTGGCCTTGCACATACTGAAGCAAGTCACTTTTGTCACAAGAACTCAGAAAGTCTTAACATGAAGATTCTCCTAGTATAACATCAGCTTTGCTGCTTGCAAACATTTATGAAATATTCCTTTGATCATCTTACAACCAAGTTTTTCTAAAATACTTTGTATTAAGTACAGTTCATCACATTTTCCTTAAATGTTAGTATACATTGCATACCAATTAGATTGACTAAGTTCATTACAGTGTAAAATGCTCCTTTTGAAGTTTTGACAGTAAAAATAAAAAGGAAAATTGTGATTAAAATTTACTGTAAAATCATGTTTGTTTTCATAGCATTAAATTAAGTATAAAAAATTTAATCTGTTAAACCCAGTTTTTTGTTACAGTACAAAGGCATTATTTTTCAAGTTTTATACCTAAAAGCATTTCATAATAGCAATGCTCATGCAATAAATGTCAGATAATAAAGAATAAAAAAGTAATGTTTTTAATTAGCACCAAAAGTTTTAATTTTGAAAAAAAAAAAAAAAGTTTCCGAAGGACACTTAGGCTCCGACTTTCTGCCACTGTCACAGTGGTATATTCACATACTTATGCACATTTCATAAAGGTCAAGTTTTATATGAATAAGTAATATGTAAATTATAACAATATTCCAACCAATTAGCTTAAAAACATAGGTTTAATATTTTGTAAGTATTTGATCTCTAAAGATGCTATATACACAGAGTCATTATACCATTGACTTTTGGTCTATTTTTGACCTGAAACTCAGTAAGGATTATTAACTGGCCATGGGCAATGTCCCTATTCAGTTTATTAATATTAATTCTAAAGTTATTGATTGGAGAAGAATTACACTATGTGTTACTGTGACCTTAACATTTGTCATGGCTTAATCTCAAAATAAATGCTATGTCCCAACTAAGTTTCACAACCTTTTTGAAGCTATTGACTGTACAATGATGTGACACAAATGCCACTGTGATGTTGACCTTTGACCTAATATATTAATAAATATATTCTTTACAAAAATATAATGATTTTACATCAGTATCAAACGTAAAGAGGGCCTATCAGTAAATATGATATTTATGATTGATGTACCATTAATCTTTTTCACATTAACAAAATACTTCACATTTACAACATTTACTACATCAATTAGTAAAACTTTCATCTTAAATGGAGAGTTAATCATTGCATAATATGCACATTAATAATGTAAAATAGTCAGTGTCTGACACAGTTTCCTTTGATGTAGAATCATGACATAAGTTAAACATGATGTGCTTAACTGAGAGATATGATTGTGAATTAAGAATACAGTCAATACTTTATAGGATATATTTGCATTAAAATTAATTTTCAAATCAATAGCTATTATATTTGAATATACAACATACATATTAAAAAGTTTCTATTCAGCATACCATCTAAATTTGTGACACACGGAAAAATGCAGCCTGATTTATAACATCG
>NW_026853040.1:0-103271 GCF_026571515.1 Ruditapes philippinarum | reverse complement strand
GGTAGAAATATGCCGTAGAAATTATTCAGTTTAAACAACAGTTTTATTGGCACTCTGGTATGGTGAACATTAACCACGTAATAATGCATATTCTTGTCGCCAATTGCTTACATGAATAAATATGTTTGAATATAGCGATATTTGGTGTTTCAATTAATGTTTTACGTAATTTTAAAGGGTATAAACTTGCTAAAGGGCTTTCTAAGACAATGTTTGTTATTTTTCTTGTGGATGTAATTATTTTTTATCAATGTAAATATATAAACAAAAATTTTTTAATCAGTTGTCCAAGCAATGGATGTAATTGGGGATCAAAATGAAAATGTATAAACACCACTTAAATTATTATTAAAAAATGTACTACCAATTTACTAACATTTCGGTTAAAAAAAACAACAGCAACAGTATAATATCACAGACCTATTCCCAAAACACTCCAATAATTATAATGTACACAATTTATACTTTAATTACAGAATATCAGAATGGATCTTCCAAAAAGAAACAAAATTAAAAAAATTTTTCCCTTTTAAATTTTCATTATAAAAAATTCAATTAAAACAAAAAATTTGTTTTATGTTTTAATACAAAAAAAATTTGAAAATAGTTTAAATTATATTTATTAATGTCAATTTTTAATTCTACTCAAAAGTAAAAATGTTTTTAAATTAAAGTATTCAACAAATTAAGAAAGAAATATTTTAAATAAAAAACCTTTATTTCAACAATTCAATAAAAAAAGGGGGGCACAATGGTCAGTACTTTTGAAAAAATTTTGTTAATGTAGCATTTATTGAAAAAAATACGGTTTTTTTGTAATCGTATGGATTTGTCAAAAAAAGGGAAAATCGTTGAAAAATTTGAGATACAAAAAAGAAATGAAATTAAAAAATTTCTTTTCAAGTTGTTTTACACGACTGCATTTATGAAACTTTAATATTTTCCCATTTATTCCTTAAGTTTTCAAGTTAATTGCCTTTATGATTTTTTGTATCGATGCCTACTCAACACTTGCACTCAGGGTTAAAGGATGGAATTTGCCCCAATATGAAAAAAACTAAAACATAGTTAATCAGTTTATATCTATAAATGACTTACTGATCTTTTTAAGTGTCAACCTTAAAGGTCGTTTTGAACTTATTAATGACAATTGTTAAAAGTTTAGTGTTGTTTTTTTTATTTAAATTTAAATACAAGAAACTTTCTTCGTACTAGAACGACTTTCTTATAAAAAAAACCATAGAGCAAAGTTTGATCAAAATAGCTTAAAAAAAACAAAAACACTTTTATATTTTGAAAATAAAAATTATAACATGTAACATTAAATTTTAGACTTAAAGTTTGAGTGAAGAGAGTGCCTAATATTATATTCAGGAATGCAAAGATTGCAAAAGATTGCTTCAGATTACACTTTTGCCCATCATAATAAATTTGTCTGGGTAAATAATGTGACTATGCAAGTCTTTGGTAAGTTTTATTTTCATGCAAATTTTGGGAATACTTGTACGTCAAACGCTACCATAAACAGACATTTATAAATAGAGTCACAATTGTGTTTTTGATGATCTTTAAAGTTTGTCAGGTTAACTTTTCAGACATATGAGTTTAAGGTTTAACTGACAGTTATTGGCGTTCTGGCGTAATTATTAATTATGTAATAAATTATCAGCTTGACACAAAGCGTATGATATAAATAGAACATTTACCTTGGCGTTTTAAGAGATAAACTATCATATTTCGTTACTGATGCTAAATGTACTAGTATGTAACATTGAACCCTCAACTGTCACCAATCAAGTTACTCAAAATGTAATTAAATCGTTTATTGTATGAGATATAGTAAACTGCTTTTTAACATTGTTCGTTTTTTTCAATTCCAATTAGCAGAGTTGTTATCATAACACTTTTGTATAAGAGAATTTTACATGTGCGCGTTATAGTATCACTCGGTATTTATTACAAATAAATATAACTGAAATTCGTGAAAATATGAGGGGTAATTTTAATTTATTTAATGATTTTAAAAGAAACTTTTTTCTGAAAAAACAATTTTAAAAACATCCCATGAATGATATAAAAAACCCATGATGGGCTTGTTTTTAATTTAAAATTATTTCCCTTTCCAAACATTTTAAAGCCCTGTGTTAAAATCTTTTGTTCCCATCTTTTGTTTTAACACTTTCCGTTTTGGGGGGGCATTTTAACTTTTAAATTTTCCCCACCATAAAATTTTTTAAAAATTCAAAGCAAAAAAATGTCTTTTAAAAAAATTAACATAAAATATTTGCCCTGCAAAATTAATTTTTTTAAAGGGAAAAATTTAAAAGCATCTTAAAAATATTAAAGATGGAAAAAAATCTTATTTTTTTTGGGAAACCCCTTTAAAAGTAAACATATTATATCATGTTTTTGATACTGGCAACTTCTGGAAGTAAGTGTTGACCGCGCTTTCTCTGTTCACACATTCACATTGTCAAACTAGCCATTTTATTTAGAAAAGAAACACAAATGTCCTCCATTTTATATCATTTTTTTGTTTTGATGTGACTTCACAAGTGTTGCGTTCTATCCGGTTCGCGCGTTGTATATTTATATGAAATAAAATTGGAAATACAAAAAAAATGGAAAAAAAGCAATTTGATTTCGAAAGAAGCTTCAAATATTGTCAAAAAGCTTATTTTCAGCAAGTCTTCCTGTTGGTGAGCAACCCACCGGTCCAGTGAATGAAGCAAAAAGCAGCAAGTCTAGAAAACGGTCGGCTTTCTAGTGAAGAGTTGAGCCTTAGAAACGGTCCGCTTTCCAGAAAAGGAGTAAGTCTTAGAACGGTTCGCTTCCCAGGAAAGAAGCAAGTCTTAGAACGGTCCGCGTCCAAGGAAAGAAGCAAGTCTTAGCAACTGTCCGCTTCTTGTTGCGGTATTAGACTTGCTAACATGTCGCCAAACGGAAAGTGTTAATTATAGATGTAACATTATTTAACGAAAACTATATTATTTTTTACACTTATTAAGTTTTAGAAATGTTCTTATAATGATTGTTGAATATTTTAAATGCGAAAATAAACAAGTTACGTAATTAAAAGTATCCCAACGTGTGCATGGTGTATCTTAAAGTGTAAGCAATATCAGAACTCAAGGCTCTCTTTGTTAAAAGTTAAAATATTGATTATAACTTTGTGATATATTTGTGATATGAAACATAATAAATGACATAATAAGTCAAGTATTAATTTTGTTACCATTTCCGCTCTAACTACTTAAAGAAATTGTCAAATTCATATCTACATACAATTTTGCAATGCTTTGTCGGGAAGTCCAATCGCATTGCAATCTTGTTTGTTTTCAAAATGCATTATTTTGCAGCAGATAGAGAATAGAAAACGTTGATAGCTATATTAATGTATATTCTTGTCGCCAAATGCATTTCATGCGAATACAATGTATATATGTTTTGATATAATGATTTATCCTATATCACATATCATGTGTCAACGTAATTTAAAAAAACTACTTTTAATAAATTATTTTTATTATTATTATTATTATCATTATTATTTATTTTATTATCACCATTATCATCATCATTATTATTTTTATTATTATCATCGTTACCGTTGTTGTTGTTGTTTGTAATTTGTTAAAGGCACTTTTAGCCTAATAAATAAGTTGATTACTTTTCGCTGGCTTTAGAAAGGACATACATGTGTTTTATAATACTTTGATAATGCATGTTATTTTATCGTCACCTATAAAAATAGCACTTAATGGGAAAAAATTTATCATAAATGTTGCACAAAGTTATTTAGGTGGTATGTTGACTTTCATTCAAGAAAACTAAATCACTACTCGTATAGTACTTATTGCCAAAAAGCAAATGATATATCAGATATTATGGCTAATGACTGTTTTTCTGCAACTTAACTAACCACCAGAAAAGTTTGTTTTAGAAATAAAAAATGTTGGGGAATTGATGCTGTGTAATGTCGCTGAAAGTAAATGTCATGCCAACTGAATCTATAGTTTATATATTACAAACATTAACCATATTGTGTAAATGGTGTATGGTTGATAGATCATGCCAAGCTAGACATATTTATTTCAAGTTTAACAGACAGTTATTGGCACTCTGGTATGGTGATACATTACGTAATAATGCATATTCTTGTCGCCAATTGCATTACATGAATATATATGTTTTGATATAGCGATATATGGTGTTTCACATATAATGTGTTTACGTAATTTAAAGGTATAAACTTGCTAAAGGCTTTCTAAGACAATGTTTGTTAGTTTTTCTTGTGGCATGTACGTATATTTATCAAATGATAAATATATAAACCAAAATTGTTTTAATCAGTTATCAAGCAATGGATGTAATTGGGATCAGAATGAATGTATAACACCACTTATTATTATTAAAATGACTACCAATATTTCAATAACAGTATAATGTGATATTTAACATTTCGATTAAAAAAACAACAACAGCAACAGTATAATATCACAGATATTCCAAAGACACTTCAATTAATTATGATGTACATTATTTATACTTAAATACAGAATATCCAGATGGTAATACTATCTATTAAGAAATAAGTATGTCAAAGAAAGATTATCCATATTAATATAAATCATTATAAGAAAATTCAATTAAAACAAGAAATTGATTTCATGATTTAATTACAAAACAAATTGAGAATACTGCTTAAAGTCTCATATTTGATGTAAATGTCAAATATGTCTTTTACAGAAATAATAAATATTTCTGCTGTTTATATTCTACCTGAAGTTGGATGATTTAAAGTTTGAAGTATATCATCATTAACGAAAGAAATATGATTCATTATTACAACCCTAAAGCAGCACGCCTCCAGATTCATTTTAATTTTCAAAATATGCAAAACAGCCCCTACTGCGTTAGTAACGCAGTAAAATATGGTGATAAAATACTGCAAAATCAATATTAAACTGCACATAACATGTAAAATTTAACTTGGGTCTTAAGTGTTTTAACCTTTCTTAAAATGTACTAGTACATTTTTCTCAATATTGATTTTCTTAAGATATTTTGGCTCATCTGGAGGCTAGCAGCTTTAATAATCAACAATTCACAAAAAGAAATGGGACGCAATGCGTCAGTACGTTTAAGAAAATTTTGTTAATGTAGCATTATCATTGAAAAAAATACAGTGGTTTGTAAAGTCGTATGGGATTGTCTGAAAAAAGGAAAAATGTTGAAATATTTGAGATGACTAAAATGAAATGAAATTGAAAAATATTCTTTATCAACGTTGTTTTACACGTACATGCAAATGCTGTATAATAACTAAATATATTCCGCATACAAATTAGTTACATAATTGTTTGTCAAATCATGACAACTAAGGTAATAAATGCTTTTAGATGACTTTAATTTACAATATGAAACTCTTGGTGCACTTTTTGACACCTTTAAAAATTTGTATCCGGCCATTTCAGCGGCAATGAATATAAACGTTTACCACATCTTTACATAAAATGACGAGTGCTTTGTCATCGTACATTGTGTGTATTAACAATAAATGCTTTTTTTGACAAACTTATGCTGGTTTGTTATCTAACATACGCATTCTTTCCTTGAAGCTTTTAAGTTAATTGCATTTTACGATATTTTATTGATGCCTACTCAACACTTTCAGTCAGGGTTTGAGGATGGAAATGCCCCCAAGATAAAAGAAACAACACTAAAACATAGTTAATCAGTTTATATCTATAAATGACTTACTGATCTTTTTAAATGTCAATCTAAAAGGTCGTTTTGATCTTATTAATGACAATTATTAAAAGTCTGGTGTGTTTTTTTTATTTAAATTCAAATACAAGAAACTTTCTTTGTACTAGAACGACTTTCTTATAAAAAGTCCATAGAACAAAGTTTGATCAAAATAACTTCAAAAAAAACCTTTTATATTTTGAAAATAAAAATTATAACATGTAACATTAGATTATGACTTAAAGTTTGAGTAATGAGAGTGCCTAATATTATATTCAGGAATGCAAAGATTGCACAAGATATCTTCAGATTACACTTTTGCCCATCATAATTAATTTCTCTGGGCAAATAATGTAATTATGCAATGCTTTGATGCGTTTTATTTTCATGCAAATATTGCAAACTCTTGTACGTCAAACGTCAGCATAAACAGAAATTTATAAATAGAATCACAATGATGTTTTTGATGATCTTTAAACTTTGTCAGGTTAACTTTTCAGACAAGACATATGAGTTTAAGGTTTAACTGACAGTTATTGGCGTTCTGACGTAATTATTAATTATGTAATAAATTATCAGCTTGACACAAAGCGCATAATATAAATAGAACATTAAATTTGGAGTTTTAAGAGTCTAAAATAAGAGTTAAAATATCATATTTTTTAACTGATTCTAAATGAACTAGATGTAAAATTGAACCTGAAACTGTCACCAATCAAGTTACTAAAAATGTTATTAAATCGTTTTTCGTATGAGATATAGTAAACTGCTTTTTAACATTTAAATCAGCAGAGTTGTCGTGATAAAACTTTTGTATAAGACAATTTTACATGTGGGCGTTATGGTATCACTCGGTATTTTATTATAAACAAATATAACCTAAGTTCGTGAAAGAATAGAGGGTACCGTATATATACTAGTAATGATTATTAGTTTAGTTTAAACATATTTTATTTCTCAGAATATATATACAATATGCAATGTACAGAGAGCAATTCAAAAATTCTTAAAAAACAGGATTAGAATGAAAGACAACATGTCTTATGAAAATCTTCTCCTAAGTGAGTAATTGACATGTAATAAGCGCTTAAATAATTACATATTTCATAATCTGAGACGAAAATAATATAAAAAAAAATCACGAGTTTATATCAGAAAAAAAGAAAACACAGAATTTGATATGTATTTAAATGCTTTAAGAAACATAGTATATGTTCCATTGAATATATTTAGAATGAATATATATTTAGAATGAATATATTAATGGATCGAATTAACATTTAAATTAATATAAACATACAAGGTAGAATAGTATTTGAAAAGAACACAGAAAGGTGAAAAGGTAGTGAAGAAGGAGAAAGATAAATAATGAGGTATAAAGTATAGGAATATAATGATTAAGTGTTTGGGTGTTAAATGAATCTTTTTGTCTCTTGGATGTAAGTGTGTACGTGTGAAAAAATTATGTCATTAGTTTGGTCAGAAAGGTCTGGGTTGCCTAAAAGTAGAACATTTAAATCAATGTCAACATTATTCAAATTTCGAAGTAACTTTTGTCGAGCTGTGTCAAATTGTGTACATTCGAAGAAGAAATGAAAGTTATTTTCTATTTGGCCGCAAAGACATAAAGGCGATGCAGTTATGTTTTTCAAAAACAAATGGTAGTTTAGAGAACTACACTTTGTTCGAAGTCTTGTATGAAGAATTAAAAGTTTTCTTTCACCAGAAAAGTAATAGTTAGGCGTGTGCCGTCTGTTTTTTCTTAAAATTGTGTTTGAATGATGTGATAGTTGGAAGGTAACGGACATCGTGTGGAAGATTATTCCATTCCCTTATTGCAGTCGGAGAAAAGGAGTTAAAATAAAGTGTATTTCTTGCACATATTCCCGGAATATTGTCAAAATTTCTGAGGTTGTACCTATCATTAGTTGTTGTTGGGATAATTGAGAAAAGATAATCTGGAGCTAGTCCGTTTTGGATTTTAAAAAGTAAGATCATTCTATGGATAAATCGTCTTTCTTCGAGAGATTCCCAGTTTATTTCATTTGAAAGATTTTCGAGTGAAACAAGTCTTGTACATCCGAAAGCAATTTTGGATTTTGTTAAGTTCGTCTAGTTCAAAATTTGTAGCATTTCCCCATATAACATCAGCATATTCAAGTAATGGACGAATGAAAGAAGTGTAGATTGTCTCTAGTGATTTTCTATCTAGGCGAAATTTAAGTTTTCTCATAATATTTACCCTGTTCCATGCTTTATTTGTTATATAATCTATATGTGAGTGCCATGTGCAGTTATTCGAAATTAAAACTCCAAGATGTTTGTGGTCAGAAACTTCAGTAATAGTCTGATTATTCATTTGTAAGTCTGGATGTTGATTTGGATATCTCTTTCTAGAGACTAATAAAGACTCAGATTTATAAGGATTAAATGAAACAAGCCATGTATCTGCCAATAATAAAATTCTGTCTATATCCGACTGTAATGTGATAGCAGCTGTTTGTGGATTTTCAACAACAAGATAAAGACTAGTATCATCGGCAAATAAATTGATACAAGATTTTATATCTTCAACAATATCGTTAATAAATATGAGAAAGAGAAGAGGACCAAGAATTGAGCCTTGGGGGACACCAGCTGAAAGATAACCAATAGACGATTTAGAGTTAGAAAGGACAACACGTTGTTGTCTATCTTTTAAATATTCGAGAACCCAAGTATAGACCTTTCCAGAAATTCTAGCATGTTTCAATTTAGTAAGTAAACCCTTGTGCCAAACCTTGCCGAAAGCTTCATTAATGTCAAAGAAAATAACTCGTACTTCTAGACCGTTATCAAGGGCTTTGCAAAGAGTATCGTTGATTGACTGTTGAATCGCCTGGTATAAATCCTGATTGAACTGGAGTAAGGAAGTTATTATCCTGCAAATGGTTTAAGAAATATTTGAATATAAGTCTTTCAAATACTTTCTCCATAGTGTTTAGAAGTGAAATAGGACGATAGTGATAATGATTATTAAAAGCAAACAAGAGCCATGTCAACATGGCCATCCCCCGCCGAATGTGTTTGCTCATTGGAAGAATGTATATGTAGTAGAGCGGAATAATTCTATTTTAAGAGGTCTTTTGGTAATGAAAACTGATGGCTATAGTGATTACAGATTTGAAACCTATGTGAATACTGATGGCTGAAAATAACAAAGGGCAATTACTGAAAAATAATGCAGGGTAGGTTATCATTATTGTGTGCTGCATCCCTCCTCAGTAAAATCTATCCTCCTATGAAGTTTCAAGTTGATACCTCAAATACTTTTTGAGAAAAAATTAAAGTATGAAAAAGAACAAAGGGCAATACCGGTAACTCAAAAATTATAAAAGGTAGAGTTATCATTCTTGTGCAGTGCACACCTCCTGAGTCAGAGATCTATGCACCTATGAAGTTTCATTTTGATATCTCAAAGGCTATTTGAGTTATGCTCTGGACAAAAATTAATTTTGAAAAATAACAAAGGGCAATAACTCAAAAATAATGCAGGGTAGAGGTATCATTCTTAAGCACTTCACTTCTCCTCAATGAGATCCATCCACCTTTGAAGTTTAAAGTTGATACCTTAAATACTTTTTGAGATAAGCTCTGGACAAAATAGCATGAAAAAAAAGGGCAATAACTCAAAAATTGTATAGGGAAGAGTTATCATTCTTGCGCACAACATTCCTCCTCAATAAGATCTATCCACCTATGACATTTCATGTTGATATCTCAAACACTTTTTGAGTTATGCTCCACTCAGGTGAAAAATTAGGTATGAAAAATAACAAAGGGCAATAACTCAAAAATTATGAAAGGTAGAGTTATCATTCTTGTGCACTGCACACCTCCTGAGTGAGATCTATGCACCTATGAAGTTTCATGTTAATATCTCATAGGCTTTTGGAGTTATGCTCTGGACAAAAATCAATTTTGAAAAATAACAAAGGGCAATAACTCAAAAATCATGCAAGGTAGAGTTATCATTCTTGTGCACTGCACTCCTCCTCAATGAGGTCTATCCACCTATGAAGTTTCAAGTTGATAACTCAAATACTTTTAGAGATATGCTCCGGACAAAAATGTCGGACGGAAGGACGGACGGACGGACGGAAGGTCGGACGGACGGACGGAGACTATTTCTATATCCTCCGCCGAAATTTTTCGGCGGGGGATAATAATCTGAAAGACTGGTTTAAAAACATACATACATACATGACATTTATAACATAATAGCTTGTTAACAAGTAAAATATTTCCATCCAAATACTTCAGTCTATGAATATAAGTAGTGGCAGCTTGACCTAGTGGTTAACGGCTAAGTGTGCTAGATGCATAGGTTCAAACCCCGTTAGAGGCAAGCCGTTATTTTCTTGAGCAAGAAATTTTACACTCATTGTTTAATACTGTTTGTTTCTAGGAACAGATTCGACAGAGTTCTAGTAAGCTTATGGCTTTCAACAAAATCCATCTTAAATTAATTGTCTATACACTAATATTAGTTTTATACTCAAAGTTTTTTTTAACAAACACTAGTTAAATAATTATCATTCTATACAAATCTTACTTGCATGAATTACTGTCATATCATGAGAGGTGTTGTTGATAAATTCTTTTAGACAACTTAGATTTATATTTTACAGTTTTGTGGCAGGTTCTAATTAAATAGTTTTAGAATGCAGCCAATCAAACGGCAAAGATTTCAGGCATCTACTACGTCTGCAAATAGATAATATAGGCATTGTCACGCAAGTGTTTTCGTTGAAATGATTAAAGCGTTCTTTTAGACTGAAATTTGTCATAAAAGATATGATTTTTCCTTGCAATGTAAATGCAATTAAAATAAAGGTGGAGCTATCACAAACTTGTAATTTTTTCTTTATAAAATAACTGACCCTGATGAATATTCATGAACTTTTTGAATTACATTATATATATAAGACAGGACTGAATTTGATAATTAATTTGGTCCTCTATAAGATGATTTAGGCATTTTTTAGTACAAGTGGTATCTTGGTATTTTGTTTTACACATGTTGGGTATGGTGAATCCGATAAAGGTGGATACCAAACTGAAAACTTGATCTTGACCATTGAAATTGTTACCACTTAAATGACCTCTAGATTTGTTAAGCATAAATGGATAATATATATTAAATAACACTACTGAAGATGTGAAAGCCTGAAAATTGTCACAAAGCAGGTTTAGGTCCACTTTCAAATTCCATTTTATTTAGTTCCGCCCATTGTTTTTCTCGTTTAGGGCAGACGCATTTCTTTTTACTTGGGGACCATATGCCGCTTTCCATGGAATGGCACGGAAGTGTCACATGGAAGGTTCCATGATAACCGCCATCTGCAGATGTTTCAAAATTCAAAATTGTACCAGTTCATGTTAAATGTTGAATTCTGCATAAGCCTGTGCTAGGGGACGTTGACGGTAGTTTGCACTTGACAGTACCATCCATGAACAGGCTCAATCAAACCGAGCCTGCAACATTTTCAATTTTGCCGTGTTGGGCTTTCTTTAGGGATTCTTATTTTCTCTATTTTAGGAAAAAAACAAATTAAAGACACCGAAACTTTAAAAATCCAATATGACCAAAAAATTATTTTATCCCTACATTTAACTTACAATGTATAAGTGTTTTTTCCCCTTCTGTTTCATCGTATTTCATTCCTTCTTAATATTTTCTTGACAAATGCTTATTATATGTATTTTTTGTACTAAAGCCTCATAAATTTGTACATTATTTCCTGAAGAAAGACAAACATGTGTTTTGTATTGTCTTGATAATAAATGTTAATTGATCGTCATCTGTTAAAAGCATTACTAAATGCGAAATAATTTGTAACAAAGGTTGCGCATTATGTAATCAGAGAGGTATTTTTACTTCCATACAATATACTATATCATTACTCGTATATATGTACTTATGGCCAAAAAAAATATATTTCAGATATATGACCAATGGATAACTTTGTACCAAATTTACACTTACGACAAGACAAGTCTCAAATAAATTATCTTCACGCTACAAGGCATTGCATCGGCTTTCTGTGATTATGATTCGACCTTTGCTGCAGCAGCTCATACCGAGATGTCCTTGAACATCTTTAGAAATGTCATTATTTCTACTAAAACTCATAAACTTTTTGAGTAATCGGACCTTACATTTGACAATATACTTAACCACATGGTACATTTATATAATACAGGCAGCTTACTCCTTACATTACGTATTAGTCAGACTGGTTCCAATAGCTACCTTTACCACAACTATTATAAACTGTTTACAGGCGAGTGTCAAAAATAGAGAGAAATAAAGAATCCCGAAGGAAAGCTCAACAAGACAAAAATGAAAATGTTGCAGGCTCGGTTTGATCGAGTCTGTTCATGGACTATAATGGAAAGTGCAAGTTACCGTCCAGGCCTCCTGGCACCGCCTTGAGCAGAATTCAACATTTAATTAAGTCGCCAATGCACTCCAAACCAACGGCAACATATAAGAAGTTTTATAGAACGTACCCTTATAGCCTCAGTCACATGATCTATGGAGTTCATCGGAAGACTGATATGATTGCTTAACAACTCTTACCAAAACTATACTCCCTCATCTTAATGCCTTTACTGCATTCTCCCACAAAATAGAAACTATTAGCTCTCACAGTGTAGGGATTAACTACGATAATTTGAAATTGTCCAAACCTGACAAGTAAAACGCTTAAATTTCATTAACATTCAACCACTGGCATCTCTCAGCACACCATGCACACATTAAAATAAGAGTGTTTCAGCTGAATTTTCCAAGGCGTAAAGTACTAGCAATATCTTTTACCAACCTAGGTTCAAAATCCTCATGAGATCATGGCCTGATCAATACGTTCATTGCCTTATTATTTCGCAGTGGAATTTTAAGGTCTCTCCATAAAAGACCGTGAAAAATCTCCAAAGCCAGTCAACCCTAACTTATACACAAACCACTGGTCTAGGTTAAGGATATGATAAGTATATAACCTAAGGATGTGTTGCCTGCTGTTTTGTTTTTACTTTGACGTCTTATCTGTGATATGCAGGCTTCATTAGGGATTTGGGCTTTCTTTAGGGATTCTGTATTTATCTATTTCATAAATGATGTTATATTTTCGATCCTTGAAGATCGCTAAGCACAACATTATTGTTGTGTATACATGTTATTTGGTACTTTTAATTTCTTCTATTTGGCCATTTTCAACTTGGGTGGTTCCAGTATTCCTACTTGAATACTGTATAATCACCCTTAGGATATGTTGCCTGCTTTTTAAATTTGTCTTTTGACGTCTTATCTGTGATATGCAGGCTTATTACCTCAGATCCCCTTTCAAAATTCCATTTTATTTAGTTCCGCCCATTGTTTTCTCGTTTAGGGCAAAAGCATTCTTTTACTTAGGGACCATACGCCGCTTTTCATGGAATGGCACTTCTGTGTCACATTTAAGGTTCCATGATAACCGCCGTATGAACACATCTGCGGATGTTTCTAAATTCAAAATTTCACCATTTTCGTGTTAAATGTTGAATTCTGCTTAAGCCGGTGCTAGGGGGCGTGGACGGTAACTTGCACTTTCCAGTACCCATGAGCAGGCTCAAACAAACCGAGCCTGCAACATTTTCAGTTTTGTTGTGTTGGGCTTTCTTTAGGGATTCTGTTTTTCTCTATTTCATAACCTTTGATCCCCTTTCAAAATTCCTTTTTGTTCAGTTCCGCCCATTGTTATCTCGTTTAGGGCACACTTTAGGACCATACGTTGCTTTTCATAGAATGGCACTACTGTGTCATATTTAAGGTTCCATGATAACCGCCGTTTATCATCTGCGGATGTTTCTAAATTCAAAATGTTACCGTTTCATGTTTAAATGTTAAATTCTGCTTGAGCCGGTGCTGAAGTGCGTGGACGGTGGCTTGCACTTTCCTGTACCGTTCATGACCAGGCTCAGTCAAACAAAGTCTGCAATATTTTCAATTTTGTTGTTTTGTGCGTTCTTTAGGGATTCTGTTTTTCCCTATTTTTTATCGTTTTCATCTTTTATTACTTTGCCAAAATAGCCATTGACACTTCCTTGGAACAGTATAAAAGCAGAAAACAACATATCAAAAGACTTTGAAAACAACTTATCTAAGGACGCACCGCCTTCCAGTGCTAAAGGACCTGTCAAATATTGCTATATGAACACATAAACAAAAGGGCACTTAATGCATGAGAGTGATGTGAAATACATATGAGACCAAATTGAGACCATTATTGCATCACACCAGAATTTTGTTCAAATTTTCAGTATCAAATTCATAATGTAGACAGACACTGTTTAATAACGAAATGTAATTTTGCCTTACATAATGATGATCATGCTTTACATATATGAACGTTTTGATCTTGTTTTGGGGCAAGTTTTACTTGTTCACTTAATGTAACTTGAAAATTGTCGTGTAATAAACTGAATAATTGTATTAACTCAAAGAATACTGAATAATCATTTGATTAAGGCAAGAATAATAAATGGCAATATTTTATAATACTTTTACGGACGTATTTAAGTTTTTTTCAGCGGCCATTTTGAATTGCTTGATGGTCAAGGTCAATTTTATTTCCTTATTATTGACTTTCATCGTCTTCTGCGTCTTCAGCCTACCCTTATTAGGTTAAAACACATAAGATGTGTTATGAAATGTCCCTTGCATTCACAACTTCTTAAAATCAGTCCTGACTATCTATTATTATTCAAGGTAAATAAGTCGAAGCTTTTAACACTGTACGAAAACAAGTAGTTTCAATCTCATATATAATTTATAGAATGCTATATACTAGTAAATCGATAATGCATTTGCCAATGGCTGTGTTCCCAGTAAAAGCCTGCTCAAGCTATTACAATTCATATTTTATTAAAACAAAAAGAACACTGATTTAATTATTGCTATAATTGTTGCTGGTGTTGTTGTTAATGATGTTGTCTTATCTAAAAGCTAATACCATTGCCACGAAATAAATTTGAAAATCAAAATAACAAAATATGATAAGGAAAGGCGGCGTTTAAGGACCCCATACGACCCAGCAACAAGAACCAGTGGCAAGGAGCCCAGGCGGACCCCAAAGAAGACAAGACTTGTAGAAAATGTTCAATGAATTGTAAATGTTTATTGTATCTAATTTATAATGGTAATATGATATAACTTTCGTTTGTTCTTCTTATTTCAACAACGGTTATTATATCGCAACAGCAATAGTGTATTTGAACGGTCAATACAAACCATAATTTTATACAGCAAATGTCAACCATGTACTTAATCATAAGTAAAATAAGTTATAACCACGGTCTTATTCAACAAAATATATTACAAGTAACAAGTATGCATTTATACTAATGCAGCTGACATATGTAGACAGTTCTGTTGTTGTGACTATTTACTTCTCAATGTATGTGTCATTGTCAAATAATAAATTGTTCTTGTCAAAATGATTAACGTCTTCATTACTCTGAAATAAAACACGAAACGTGTAAATATAATAATAAATAATAAAATAGATAAATACAGAATCCCTAAAGAAAGTCCAACACGGCAAAATTGAAAATGTTGCAGGCTCGGTTTGATTGAGCCTGTTCATGGACGGTACTGGAAAGTGCAAGTTACCGTCCACGCCCCCTAGCACCGGCTTAAGCAGAATTCAACATTTAAACATGAAATAGTAAAATTTTGAATTTAGAAACATCCGCAGATGTGTTCATACGGCGGTTATCATGGAACCTTCAATGTGGCACAGTAGTGCCATTCCATGAAAAGCGGCGTATGGTCCCCAAGTAAAAGAATGCTTTTGCCCTAAACGAGAAAACAATGGGCGGAACTAAATAAAATGGAATTTTGAAAGGGGATATGAGGTTATGAAGCCTGCATATCACAGATAAGACGTCAAAAGACAAATTTAAAAAGCAGGCAACATATCCTAAGGGTGATTCAACATTATTCAAGTAGGAATATTGGAACCACCCAACTAGAAAATGCCGAAAAGTTGAAACTAAAAATACCACTAGCACAACAATAATGTCGTGCTGAACGATCTTCAAGGATCGAAAATATAACATCATTGATTAAATGTACGGGGAGACTTTTTACAGCCGCCACACGGCACAAATAACACGGATGTGATCATAAAATAGATTTAAACACGGATGTGATCATAAAATAGATTTAACAGTTTCCTTTTAAACCGAATTTTTCATCTTTCGTTTTACCTTTTTTGGCCATATAGTTGTAGTTATCTCCGGTACTTGGATTCTGAAAACCAATAAAACTTTATAGAGTCATTTCAAATATAAAATGTATCATCATTCGACTAGATGTTTATGACCTTTAATGTTGTTTCTATCAGTTTGTCAAATAAACAATTCACTGCAATTAATGTTTTGGAATTGTAGACAAAATAAAATTGGAACTTGTTTAAACTTATAATGTATAATTATCATCATTCAATGTGACGTTCGTATGATACGTATAAAAATTCTAATTACACGTACATATAAAAATTAATATTTTTGGCTAATACTCCGTGGAAATTGCATGGAGGTAAATTATCACCACTTTGTGCTTCAAAATTATCTCTTTAGGGTATGCATGGTGACATGTCCGGGGTCCGTACTCGACAGCTTAATCTTACCTGGCGGATGAACCCTCATTAAGCGGTATACATGTACATATAATTAGAACGATAATGTTAAAAAACTGTCTTGTTTAATTTTGTACCTCATCTCCTAATATTAATATTTTTAGTATATTCATATCATTATCATATTCATATACTTAAAATATTTTACCCATTAAGATCATAGATTCATACACTTTAAATGTTATTGCTTATTTCCAAATCCACATATAATCCACATATAAGCAGTCTGGTTTAGACTAGAAGTCATTGACCTGACATAAAATATAACTACAATATCTCAATACAATACAGTACAATACAATACAATACAGTACAATACAGTACAGTACAGTACAATACAATACAATGACGGACATTGATTAAATACAAATGCGATGTCCCTTACCGAATATTGGTATGATCACAAATAACTTACTGAAACATTTAATCGTAAAATACTTCTGTATACAGATACATATTATGTTGCTTTTAAATATTTAAAATAACATATTTTCAAGTTTAATATGAAATTAAAAAATACATGTCAATAAGCTGAATTATTAATTGTAGCTTTCTTTGTTGTTTTTTGTTTGTTTGTTTGTTTTGTTTTTCAACGTGTTGAACATGAAACAAATATAAGTAATCTATCCTAAAACTGTACATAAAAATACCTTACAGCCTGACAAATTATGTTTTTAAAGAGTCTTAAAAATTTAATGGTTGTATAGAATAGATTTAATGTGTGACTCAAATTTTCATTTTATTCTTCCTAACCTTTTAGTTCATTTAAATGTATTGTGTGAGTCTTGCTCGAACAGTATGTTAATACTAAATAAAATTAATTATTCATTTAAATGTCTCATTTTAACCTGTTAAATGACATGACTGTTTTATCTTATGTTAAAGATTTCTTTCATCTTTTTGTAGAAATAATACACGTATGTCAAGGCAATTAATAAAATGATCGATCTTACAAAAGACTATATATTAGTTGACCTTTATGACCGCTTTTTGTTACAAAAATGTCTTTAATATCTAAACAATGATTAAATACTTTAAAAGTAAATTAACGGGTCTTGAACTTTTATTTTCATTTTCATTTTATTGTCAATTTCTTTTTTGTATTGTAATGACTATTTATATACATCAAATAGCCGTTGTTAAAGTCAACGTATCTGTCATATTGAAAGTTCATTATTATTTTGACGTGAACTTAGTCATATGAATATCTTATAAAATGCAAACAAATGCAAATACTTTGATTTTCCTTTGCATAAATTTATTGGCATAAACGTTCAAGTTGTCTGCCACTATTGTCCATTGTCTACGGAATTTTTACCTTCAAATATTTCGAAAATGTTTTGGTCCAATATTTTTCCCCTAGATGTAACATATGTTTTTTCAACGATAGCAACGATAACAACTTTTTAAAAATTTTAATTCTTCTCTAACCTTACCCTGTTTGAACCGAAGGTAATTAGCCTTTTCCATCAAATAGAGCCAGACAAGCCCTCATGTCCGTGCAGCTAGACCAGCCCGCATTTCCGTGCAGCAAGACCAGCCCGCATTTCCGTGTAGCCTGACCAGCCCGCATTTCCGTGTAGCCAGACCCGCCCGTATTTCCGTGCAGCCAGACTAGCCCGCATTTCCGTGTAGCCAGACCCGCCCGTATTTCCGTGCAGCCAGACTAGCCCGCATTTCCGTGTAGCCTGACCAGCCCGCCGCATATCCGTGCAGTCAAACCGACCAGCGTGACCATGTAGTCTGACAAGTCCACATGTCCGTAAAGTCTATAAAATATAGGATGACTAAGAATATAAATTTCATCTTGATATCTTAAAAACTGATGATGGACAGTTGTATAAAAATGTAAGATGGTCAAGCTAAATCACACATTAATGGTTACTCAAATAATTTCTTATCACTAACAAGATATTTTTTAATTCTAAACTGAAAATTTATAATTTCAGTTTCAAGTTTGAGTGTATTAAAATGATTTTGAATAAGCATTAAATTATTTTGTCACTGTACATTTACTAATCAGTGTACAGTGGACAAAGCATATGATTGATTTTAGTAGCTTTAGGTCAAGGTCGGACCAAATATAAATAGCTTGAAACACCATTAAAATTTGACAATTTCATGGCATTTAGAAACTATATATGTTAAATGCTTTGTCATGTGCGAGTAGTTTAGGCACCGGACTAGTTATCTAAGGATTGCTGGCCGTGTGGGTGCAAACCCAGTGAAGGGCAAGTCACTGTTTCCTTGAGCAAGAATTTTACGTTCTTTACACAGTACTTGTTGGGATTCAAGAGTGTGTCTATAAGCGTATAGCTTCCTACACAATCGAACTAAAATAATTTTGTTATAAACTAACATTTTAAATTCAGTCTGATCATATTATTTTTGTTGATGTTTAATGGGTGGACTAGGTGTTTTATAGTCTTAGTTCTTGTCTACATGATTTCTAATAAAACACATCATTTTGTCATGAAATTTATATAAACTCGTTGATATCTAAATAAATGAAAAGTCACAAAACATCACATAAACATCCTGAGAAATGTTTAATGTTACACAAATGACAACAAAAACACAAGTCTGCATCCTTCAAAAGCGACAACTGGACAATTTAATATCTTACATCTGACATAAAAAAAAACAAATGATATTTAAAGTTTTAACTTTTTAAAGTATCATTTAAAGTGGTATTTCAAAGGTTTTAAAAATGTTCTTTTTTCAAATATTGAGTCTGATATATTATTTTTATGCCCATCGTGCAATTTATATTTTTTCACTAAAGTTATAATTATTGTCTTTTTTTCTAATTTCTGTTTTGTTTTCATGATATCTAAGAATATATGTACAAAATAAAAATAAAATAAACTGATCTCCCGAAAAACAACAAACACTTTAAATCAATACGTGTATCTTTTAAATCTATGATAAAGAAGAAGTTATACAATAAAAAGCTAGATACTTTAAAGAGTAGCTGAAAATATTGTAAAAATGATAAATATTAAACCTAATATTTTAGTTCTGAAACAACGTTAACATTCATTAAAAATTTTCACTGTAATTTGATATGCGAACATTTTTAAAATGATTTGTTAAGCGAAGATATTAAGAGTCATTGTTTACATAATTCAAAAATGTTAATTACATTCAAGACAAAAAAATGAAGCAACGTTACTCTGTGTACTTTTTCACATTGTGTGAGTGTTTTTTTTTTAATTTCAATGTAACCGTTTTGACTATATTCTCTACCGTTCCATCTATTTGAAAGTTTTAATAAAATTCATCACAAATCTCGACTGGAAATGTTCTCAAAATATTAATCAAATTGCAGGTGATTCGTAAATAGTTTCAAAGTTTTAAAAGTATTAATGAGTAAGCGTATGAAGCTTTCTTGTTCCTAATAAAATTATGAAATCAATTATATACCTGATTTGTTTGTACACTGCAGAAAGTTTAATACACGTTTGTGTCACTCATTGTACATGAGGTTAGAAAAATTTACTTGCAGTAATTTAAATATGTAAAATATATGTTTAGACAAGCTTTCAAAAATGATTTAAAAGACTTACTCGATATGGTAAATATCTGCATGTTTATGTTTTTAACAAACATCAACAATATGTTATAAATGATGTATAGTTTTTAAAACGAAGTTACTGTTTCGTCCTTGATGATGTTCCCGTGACCTTGATATATTACCTTTCCAGTACAGACATGCCAGTTTGAATTCCAACTGACAGTTATTGACGCACTTTTACAATTATGAATTACATAATTAAATATTTACTAGTTGATGCGCGCTTAAATAGATACTTTTAAAGGTGATTTTTAAGTGTTTAAAACATCATACTTCAATGTCACTCATGAAATGTTTTTCATATTTCATAATTCATTAATTAACCCATTACTTCATATACACGCCTTTTAACGCCTTTTTCACCCCCCCTTTTTGTTGTCTCAAATGATGAAAAAATGCCTTATTTAGGCCCCAAACACATGTTTTTGTTTGAGAAATGTTGTTAAAAAAATTGACCTCTTTTTCGGCGCGGCCCCCCAACCAAAAGATACATCAGGGGGTTGCCAGAAGGGGGATGTGCCCCCTTCTGTTTTGGGGGGTTTGAAGGGGGGCGGAGTCCCCCTCATCGCCAAGAAAATTTTGGACTTGTGAGAGGCTGTAAATGACCCCAGATTGATCATAAGGTAACGTGTAACCAACGCTGAAAAGCATTTGACTCTATCTCAATTCATTGATAAGTTGCAGCACTTTGAAATCAATTTTGATGGAAAAAATCAACGCAAAATAGTGATTTTTGGCAATTTTGAGATGTCCCCTCGTTGCCATGGTAACAGAAAATTTAAGTCTGAGCATGTTGTTGCAAGGACAATGGTCCAGTCAACATTTGTGCCAAGTTTGATTAGTGTTGAAGCAGTTTTTATAGTATTATAGCAATTTGAACTTGTAACGGGAGACTTTTCAATGAAAACAGCCATTTTTCACAAAATGCTCATGAAGCAATGGGTTAATGAAAAAAATAAAAAAATCTACAAAACAACAATTTTTCTTCAAATTTATATGACAGGCCATGTTTAAACATGAAAAAACGCGATTTAGGGTAATTTCAAGTATTTTCATCATTTTCAGTTAACCCATTACTTCATATACACGCCTTTTAACGCCTTTTTCACCCCCCCCTTTTTGTTGTCTCAAATGATGAAAAAATGCCTTATTTAGGCCCCAAACACATGTTTTTGTTTGAGAAATGTTGTTAAAAAAATTGACCTCTTTTTCGGCGCGGCCCCCCAACCAAAAGATACATCAGGGGGTTGCCAGAAGGGGGATGTGCCCCCTTCTGTTTTGGGGGGTTTGAAGGGGGGCGGAGTCCCCCTCATCGCCAAGAAAATTTTGGACTTGTGAGAGGCTGTAAATGACCCCAGATTGATCATAAGGTAACGTGTAACCAACGCTGAAAAGCATTTGACTCTATCTCAATTCATTGATAAGTTGCAGCACTTTGAAATCAATTTTGATGGAAAAAATCAACGCAAAATAGTGATTTTTGGCAATTTTGAGATGTCCCCTCGTTGCCATGGTAACAGAAAATTTAAGTCTGAGCATGTTGTTGCAAGGACAATGGTCCAGTCAACATTTGTGCCAAGTTTGATTAGTGTTGAAGCAGTTTTTATAGTATTATAGCAATTTGAACTTGTAACGGGAGACTTTTCAATGAAAACAGCCATTTTTCACAAAATGCTCATGAAGCAATGGGTTAAAATCTAGTTAACAGGATACAGAATATATTTTTCTTTTTCTTTTTGAAAGTCATTACTTATTGATAACATATTTTACATCATTCATTTTATATTTTAGAGCGTTGTTGTTGTTGAATTTTAAGTATCGCAAAAAGGGTAACATTCTGTTGACGGTCTGTGAAAAAAAGTGCCTGAAAATAATTTCTCAAATGAACTTCCTGTAGCGTAGCAACGAATGTGTGTTTATACTTTGATAGAAATGTATCCCTATTTACATACCCAAACAATATGTATAATAAAAATTCTTACCAGCAGATCAAAATGTACAAACACAATAAGCTTTGCATCCTTTCAATTTTCTCATTTTCTTACAGACTAAAATATTTCGAACTAAAAGGGGAGCGATGGCCTAGTGGTTAACGTGTGTACCTGTCAACCCATGGATCATGGGCTCCAGCCCTAATCTGGTCACGACTATGTTTCTTCATATGACACCAATACTGGTTGGTTCCAGGAGGAGAAAGTAATTAAAATAAGTTGCAAGAACTTGCTTTGCAATCGGCCTTAAATAATATGTTAAAGCAGCACGCCTCAAGATTCCTGCTAATTTTCATGAACATTTTGAAAATATGTTAAAAAGTAAAATATTGTGAAGCTGACAAAGAAAAAAATACACACATTGCAAACGGCACTTACAACCCATGTAAATTACCAAAAAGTGGTCAAAATATGCAAAATTAGCCCTTAATGCGTTATTAACGCAGTAGAAATATATTGAGAATTATTAAAAAATTGGCCATTTATCGCAAATAGCATGGAAAATATTACTTTTATCGTCAGTCTTTACTTTTCATCAAACCTCAATACATTTTCTCAAGTTTGATTTTCTTGAAATACTGTGGCTCATCTGGGGGCATGCAGCTTTAAACCAATTCGAACTGTACAGTGTATTTACTTAGATGAGTGGCTAAGATGTAAATACAACACTTAAGATTTAAAAAGAAGATTTGAAGTATAAAAATAAGTATGAAACTAGTTACTTTCAGTTCATTATGAATAATTATATTTACTTGTATATATAGCTTCATGGAAATTATATTTGGACATTGTTCTATACTTTGAACAATATAGATTTCCATTTTTGTGTAAAAAGAGGTAGCACAAATAATCATAGAGCTGTCTACAATTTTCCCAAGGTCTTTTAACGTTTTTGAAAAGGTAATTGTGCAATCTTTTCCTCACAATAGCGACAGTTCGTCATCGATTACTTCCCTTTATGTTTCTATTTTTCTATTTCATCAGTCAACATTATGCTTATTTGTGAGAACATATTATTTGGAAATTTAAATAATTAATAATAATACATTCTTAAAAATGTTTATTGTAAACTTACTTATTGTAAATACATACTAATATTCAATCGCAGAAGAAAAAGAAAGAAAAAAAAAACAGAAAAAAATGTTGCGACCTCAGTAGCCGAGTGGTCTGGTCTCAAAGCAATTCCCTTTACCGATGTGTGTTGTCCGCTCTTATAGGAAGATAAGCATCTTCAAATGATTGCGCAAATATGATCTAAATGCTTCCCAAAATGTCTAATATAAAAGGCACTCAAGTGACTGACAAACAAACGTTGAAGGTTACTTATATTTACAGATCTACATTATGTCGTATTGTAATATTGTAAGAAATATTGGTAAGCCTATAAAGGTGTGAGTATGAAACTTTTAAGCAAATATTTTCTGCTTTATTAAAATCAGTAGTGCATTAACCACAATGCAGGACACCATTATCATGATTATCGCTTTAATTTTATGACATATACATGTATATTTTATAGTAGTTTAATCAAGAATGTTTTGATATACTCAACATGAAATTTTTACGTTCCTCACTCATTTACAGTGTTAATGATTTATGTGAATGTTATACTTGTATGCTTACATTTAACCTCATTACATAAAATTTCTTCTTAAAACAATTTCAATTTTAGCAGAATGGAATTCAATATGATCTCTAAAATGATAAGTGCGTAAACAAAATGCATATTTAGTCTGTTGAAAGTGCACAATACGCATATCATTATTTCTTCTTTATAGGCATATATAAAAACGGTCCAAGATAAATTAAGGGAACATTTGAATGTAATTAGCTATATTATTACATTTTTCAAACAAGGACAACTTGTGGCACAAAAGTAGGACCATTTCACGTTACAGAAATAATTAAAAATAAAGAAAAACGGAGTCCCTAAAGAACGCCCAAAACGACAAAATTGGAAATGTTGCAGGTCCGGTTTTATTGAGCCTGTTCATGGACGGTACCGAAAAGTGCAAGTTACCGTCCACGCCCCCCTAGCACCGCCTTAAGCATATTCAACATTTCAACACAAAAAAAGTGAAATTTTGAATTTAGAAACATCCGCATTTGTCCCATAATCATATCATACACATGTTGCATATTCACTGGAATCAGATTGAATGATTTGATAAAATAATGAAGAGCCATATTTTGTCTTCTCTGGATATTTATTAAAATAATCTTCACAGTATGAGACATTTGTTTTATTTATAAAACCATGAGCAATATCACTGTCATCTATTCTGGTAAAACTAATCGAGTGATCCACATGCACGTTTTGATATGAACGAAGATCTTGCGTCTCGTTTCTCCATCTAAACACACGCCGAGTCGTACCATACAACTTTGCCCCTGAAATAGATATACCGGTAAATAAATTAAATTTAGTTATGTTGGTGCGCCCTAAAACCAAACCAAACTGATATAATGTAATGATATATCGGTATAATGTAATGAAACTAAACCTTATTGATTACATGACACTAACTGTATACTGTACTTTTGTATTATGAATCATTTCGACCTCATTCAAAACATATAAAATTGCTAAACGGATTACATGATCAGATTTTATTGTAATATATTCATGATAGACTACTTCTGGTTTTAATGCATAAAACATAAAACATTTTTGTTACAAACGTTATGTGTCTTTGATATATCCGGGCTCTGTCATCGCTCGCAAGAGTTCAAAATCAGAACCTATCCGAAATATCCACATGTATTACTATTTTTTAGAAAGATCTTGTTCTTGCTTACTTAAAGGGTAGTACAATGGCTAGATATACAATCATCATTACTACAACTCTTTCGAAGGTAATCTATACTTACTCGCATTCAGCTTCACATTTATTGTTGTAGGTTTCATTGTCAGTTGTACAGCAAGGATCATAATCTGGTTTGCAAAGACATTGTACTGGCTGTTCAATAACTATAACGTTTGGTTCTTGAACAGCAGCGTTGTTTGAGTTTATATAGCTGTTGCCATCTAAATTGTTGTTACTGTTTCCGTCGTTGTTGTAGCCAAAGCTATTTCCGTTGTTGTTGTTGTTGTTGTTGTTGAAGCTACGTCTGTTTCCGTTATTGTTGTTATTATTGTTATTATTGTTGTTGAAGCTATTTGTATTTCCGTTGTTGTTATTGTTGAAGCCATTGCTATTACCATTGTTGTTATTGTTGAAGCCATTGCTATTACCATTGTTGTTATTGTTGAAGCCATTGCTATTACCCTTGTTGTAATTGTTGAAGCCATTGCTATTACCCTTGTTTTTGTTGTAGTCATTGCTATTTCTGTTGTTGCTGTTGTTATTGTTGTAGCCATTGCTATTTCTGTTGTTGTTATTGTTGAAGCCATTGCTATTTCCGTTGTTGTTATTGTTATAGCCATTGTTATTTCTGTTGTTGTTGTTATTGTTGTAGCCATTGCTGTTGTTGTTATTGTTTCCATTGTTGTTGTTGTTGTAGCTGTCCTTACCGTTGTTAACACGTTTGAAGATATCAAGTAGACTGTAAGTTGTCGACATGTCATCTTTCGTGTTGGTATTGAGGACCATCCTGTTACTACCGCCAGCACTAACCTTGTCATTGAAATTATTGACATTAGCATTATTATTATTACCAACACGAGCATTGTTTCTATTATTGTTGTTGTTCCAATTTTTGTTGTTAAAGCTATTTCTATTGTTTCCATTGTTGTTATTAAAGCTGTTTATATTGTTCTTGTTATTGTTGCTGTTGTTTCCGTTGTTATTGTTGTTTCTGTTATAAGTGTTCTTAAAATTTGTGTTGGCATTGAAGCTGTTTCCATTATTGTTACCATTGTTATTGTAACTATTTCTGTTATTGGTGTTGTCATAGCTGTTGACGTTAGTGTTTCTCCCATTGTTGCCGTTATTATTGAAGCTGTTCCTATTAGCATTTCCTTTGTTATTGTTGTAGATGTTAGTGTTTCCGTTGTTGTTATTTCCATTGTTGCCGTTTTGCCTGTAGCTATTTACATTTCCGTTAAAGCTGCTAGCATTTGCATTGTTTCCATTTCTGTTGTTAGCATTAGTATTGCCGTTGTTATTTCCTCTGTTATAGCTATTTATGTTGCCATTTGCATTGCCATTATTATTGCCAATTTTGTTGTTGCAATTTCTGGAGTTGCCATTACAATTGTTTGCGTTCCCACCGTTGTAATTTTGGTTGCTACCGTTTGAATTGTAGTTATTCCTGTTGCCGGCATTATTGTTGTTATTTCTGTTAAAGCTGTTTGTGTTGCCATTGTTGCTGTTAAAGCTATTTGTATTGCCGTTATTGTTGTTATTACTATTATTATTGTTGTTGTTGTAAAAGCTGTTTGTATTACCATTGTTGTTATTATTGGCATTGTACGAATTTGTGTTTACCCCGGTAGTTCCAGGACAAGGACATGCACCGTCGCATGCCTTATATTTCAGCTATAATAATGTAATTAAACATTAGATTATGAAGTTTACTTGGCTATTTTGTTACATAGTAGGAATTGAATTGAGTGTAAGTGTTTAATACAATAAATTTATTTGAACATTTGAATAATTGAATTTCATATTATCTGCCACTGCAGTAATATTGTCTTTATTCTGATGTTATAAAGAACTTTGTGGGTAAATTGAATCTACATCTATTAATATTAGTCATTATCAATTTGGAAATAAACGTAAACTGGTTCGAAAGTATTTTTGGCATTTAACAGCAGCCTATCAGCTTGTAATTTTCTGCTGAGAACAATTCTAGTGCTTTAACAAAGTAGTTTATGTGCAAATTGAAGAGACACTGTTCAACAGTGTCTATTAAACACTAGTTGATTAAATTATCGTCTAGTGTAGTATCGTTTCTATTAATAAAGAAGCCAGGAACAACTCATCCGCATTATACTAAATAAAATAGAGAGCGGACTTGTAGATTAGAGGATGGAGGGGTTTCTTTATTCTAATGTTATTTACATCGTTGGAAAATTTCATTTTTCACCTTTAGTATTTCAAATGACAATTTATTGAAACGAGTTTCTAAACATACTACGTTTAAGCCTTTTGAAAATCTGAGCCTCATTAAATCAACAAAAATTTCCTTTATAAAAATAAATAATAGCAAGAAAAGTTTTATTCCAGTATATGTACTAACTTGCAATCGCAGTACATTGTTTCGAAAGTCACCTTCCGTGGACTATCGTTTTAAAGGATACTACATTGCGCGCTAAAAGCTATGTTTATATATAGCGCAGATGACGTCACGTCAAAGTGTTATTACACTAGTGTAATATCGTTTTTATTAAATGGCTTTATTACACTCCTGCGCCGCCGTTTATGTGATAATGTTAAGTTAAAAGCTCGAAAATACTTTCATTTATGGATAATTTGCCTATTTTGAATATTGGTTTCATATTTTCTTTGCACTCAGTAACTAATGCATCTGATGTTATAAAGAACTTATGGTAGAGGTAAAATATGAAAACATCTTTAATCAATTAAGTCAACTTATCAAGTTTGGAATAAACGTATTAACTAAGGTTCGTTAAAGTTTTTTATGGCAATTAAAACAGCCTTCAGCTTTTATTTTCTGTTGGAGAAACAATTCTGAGTTGTTTCAAACAAAGTAGTTTGCGAACACTATCTAAGAGACACTGTTCAGCATTCTTCAAAACAACATCACGAGATCTATTTACCTCGTCAGTGACGTTCGTTTCTATAAAAAGAAGACCAGGAACGAATCATCCGATTAACTAAATTAAAAATAGAGAGCGGACTTGTAGATTAGAGGTATGGAGGGGTTTCCTTATTGTTTATGTATTTCATCGTTGGAAAATTTCATTTTCCACCTTTAGTATTTCAAATGGACAATTATATTAAACGATTTATCTAAACATACCACGTTTAACCTTTGGAAAATCTGAAGGCCTCATTAAATCAAAACAAAAATTTCTTTATAAAAATAAATAATTGCAGGAAAAGTTTTAATTTTCCAGTATATGTACTAACTTGCAATCGCAGAAACATTCGTTTTCGAAAGTCACACCTTCCGTGGAGCATATCGGTTTCCTGCCAAAAGGATTACAATACTTATTGCAATCGAAATTAGGTCTCTGCCTGGGAGCATCTCCCCCACCACCATTGTTCTCATTGTTACTGTTGTCACACTGCACTGTATTAAAATTGCGAAGTTAAACAATTTGAAGGGAAAAAAGATAATGTGCAAATGATATTATTAGATGAAATATGAATTAATTTGACTCAAATTAGCATTTTATTCCTAATCTTGATTTATTTACAAAATGCAAAGTTTTAAATACAACATTCCAAATGTCAAGGTTTACAAGTCTACATTACAAATACAACTGAGCAAAAAGTGTTCACCATTTCGCCCATAAACAAGGATTGTCGAATGTGTGTAATAGATTGTATATGACATATTTATTACAAAAGAAATGTTATCTATATCTCATAGTAAACGAAAAAAATTGTCATTATATGTTTTTTTTATTTTAACATGCAAAAAAACCTGTTTGTTAACTTGGACAGGTTTAACACTTCGAGATGGTCTATGGCTTATTTGTATGCCTATTGTATTCTGTCTACAAAATCAAAAAATCCCCAGCTTATCAATATAAAGACTTTCTCTCTTTTAATTTCAATCGAATAAGTATATCTTATAATCACTTAAAGTACTTTAAAAATGCAAATTTGAAATAACATTTCGTATCTTCCTTGTTTATACCATACAATCAATTTATCCGGAAAGAATTGTCGATAATTTGACAACTCATTACGTTTAAAAGTATACAGATTTAAATAGGTTCAAGCAAATAGGAACAAAATATGCAATGATTTCTTGACAATTTAAATATGTCTTAGGCATAATAAATCAATTGTTTTAATAAACAACTTAGATAAAGAGACATACCTGCCACGAAGCAAATCAACAGTATCACTATAGTCTTCATAATGAGATTTAGTACTGCCTAACTGAACAAAATGGTCCGAAACAGTTACTGCAGTATCACATTCAAAGACTACTAATGAGAATTGTACTCATAAATTCTTTATGTACTTGACAATTTTACGCATCATGGCTGGTAAAGCATCATCAGACTTTGTTGTCTCGTAAAGCAATTTAACATTCAAACTTTTTTTACAAAGTCCGCAAGTATTAATTAGTTTAACTTGTCATACATAATTAAATGCTAGTCAGAATTGTCAGGTGACGTTGATGTCCTTCGCGCGATTGGATGAGTATAAACAACCACTGTACATGTCTAGCTGAACCTGCCATGCTATCATCTATTTGTTTCCTGTAGTCATTTAAATCACCGTTTCCTGTCTTTATATCACATACCTTAACAGTATTTGCTCTTAAAGGCAAATTAAACCTCGAAAATACATAGTGTTTTATTTCTCAATTTCGTTTTTAATTTAAAGTGTCCTGGTACAATTTTCGAAAAAAAGTACTTCCTGACCAAATAGCGAAACCATCTTTAGCTTTTTTTTAGAGAGTTAAGTAATCAGGACAGTTAAATTGATAATTAGAATTGTGTATGGAACTCAAAATACATGTACTGTTTTATTTACATGTTGCTACTTTTATGACAAATTATTTCACCTTCAACACTATGTTTATCATCTAATCATGCTTTAAATCCATATTGAAAAATTGCTAAACACATGTAGAAGAAGAAAAATATCAATTTCTAGGGCATAGTGACTTTAAACTTATAACCTTGAGATACTTGACTTTGTAACATGATAAAAATAACAATATGTTTGACATGCTTGAACTGATTCCAAGTTTTTCTTCAATGTTACAAAAAAAATCCAACACGTAAATTTCATTAGTCAGGATATCCAAATGCATTTTCTTGATTTGAAACAAAAGTGCAACTCTTTCTGCTAAAAGAAAGTAAGATATCACATGTTACATATTTGAAGAATTCTTAACTAGGTTTAAAACAATATTAATGCCTTTATAATGTTTCAAACGTTTAGAATTGTAAGTCATTTGTACATGTCATGGGTATACTAATATAATCACGCGTCATTAAAAATGAACTTACATGGCAGCTTGCAATAACTATTACAGTCCATGTACAGGCTAATCCTGCAACATTTTTAATATTGCTGTATTGAGCTGCCTTTAGGGATTCTGTTCTTCTCTATTTTTTTAGATTTTCGTTTGTTTGTTTGTTTTTGATCATATTTTTTGTTGTTGCTTTTAGTGTTTTTTTCCTTAATTTTGTATTCATGTAATATAATTTAAGACTTGGGTGCCAATGCTAGTGGATATCGTAGCGGCTGCTGCGTGTCGTGGACATTGATCTCTCCTGTTGATCTTTATTTTCATATTATTGTTATTTATCAATTCTCAAGCAATTTTATGGCATGTCGGTATAAAGCTATTATGAGATTTGCTAAAATATGTTACTATTAGTGTCTCTACATTTCCATTGTTTATCATCAATGTGCCTACTGTGGATCAATTCACATCAGGATAAGCATGCAGATTCTCGAATTTATTTCCTGAGCATGATTCTACTTTACAAAGGCATATTATTAGTGTGATATAATAAAAAAAAGTTGATTGTGCCAAATGTTCTATAAGGTACAATATTAATTAAGTAAACCTATTAAACAATAATGATAATCTAAAACCAGTAAAGGATGGTAAGAAATACAGACACATTTAGTTTAAAATCGAGGCTCAATTAAAAAAATCCTATAAAAGATTTGAACGGAATAAGATTGTTAAAAATGTAACAAACAAAAGTAAAAAAGAAACCAATTATAAAGTAAAACCCTAAGAAATAAAATCAAACACACAATTTACACTGATAATATAGCAAAAGTAGTACATGTATGTTGTTTTATGAAACTAACGTTCATAGAACTTTATGAAATAATGTGTTTTGAGAGCTCTCTTAAAACTTGGCAAGGTATTACAGTCTCTAATGTCAGGTTGTAACGCATTCCATAATTTCACTGCGGCTGGAAGCACCTGTCACCATATCGTACTGTCCGAGATTTAGGCACAACTAATGTCATTGAGTTATTCTGGGACCTCAGATTCCTGACTGGGATGTTCACGTCTATCTGTCTTTTATATAGGCTGGTGTTTCATCGATGAGGGATTTATATGCATATGTCAAAATTTTATATTCGACCCGATACTCTACCGGAAGCCAGTGAAGTTCACGTAAGATAGGTGTTATGTGGTCATATTTTAGTGTTTTGGTCACAATTCTAGCTGCTGTATTTTGAACATGTTGTAACTTGGTCATTGACTGCTTAGAGACTCCATATAACAGTGCATTATAGTAGGTAACAAGTGAATTTACTTGAGATTTGGTTGCTTTAACAGTTAGATAGGGTCTGATGTGAGCAATTTGTCTTAATTGTGCATAACAGTTCCTACAGACATTATTTACATGTTGTTCCATCCTCATGTTCGAGTCAAGAAATGCATCAAGATTGCGCACACTAGATGATTGGCTAATTTTCGAACCGTCGACTGTTACTGTAACATCTGAAACAGGTTATGCGTTATGTTCAGATGAGAAGATGATCAACTCTGTTTTGTCGCCATTTAGCTTCAGCATGTTGGCATTCATCCAACAAGACATTTTAATCTGATACCAGACGTATAAAACGCATTAATTGATAGCAAGAAAATTAAAACTTTTTAATAATGCTGAGATTTATAAAATGTTGAAGATGTGGTAAACATTTATGGTTTAACAACAGTATATAACCAATCTGTTAAGCAACGTATTGGTTTTGTCGGGCTAGATTTTTGGTTCTACTCAGGTGTCTGTTTGTGTCTGACATAATGCACGGAAGGACACCTGAGCTCTTCCTCCACAAGTAAAGCTGGCACGTCGCCATATCACCTATCCTGTGTCGATGTGATGTAAAACGTAAAAGAATAAACAGGTTAGATTTTTCACCTTGACCGTTTGTGATATTATTTGTCTATTACATTTATGGCTGCAAAACAGCATAATAACTTCTATTTCGAACAATCAAACAAAACACCGTTCCTTCTAAACCGTGCACCTCGATATTTTGTATAATTATATATGTTTATTTTAAAGAACTCTATCTGAATTCTTTGCTGTGATTGGTTTGCTGGTTTTGTCTCTGTAATACATTCTAAATTTACATACATTTCTAAACCATTTAAAAGAATAACCGTCTTATTTTAAATTATCATACAATTTTAAGATTTGTATTTTTATCTCAAACTAATATTTATTATCAGCATTATTTGGCGTATTTAAGCTATGTATTTCTATATTCAAATTTCTTTGTTCTGTCGTTTTAAGTCTTAAATGTATTATATTCAAATGCAACGCTTACATTAGCTGCTCTATTGATATTTTTCTTAATTCATAGCTGACTTTTTTATAATATACATTTAAAATGTCATCGCTGAAATTTTATTTATTGATATAATACCAGAAATTTGTAATAGAGACATATGCTATTTTTAGAAATGAATGAAAGTTAAATGATTTTTCTCGAAATATATCTATAAGTTGCCATTTTAATGGTATCTTAACAACGCTAATGTATTTCAATTTTCGTAGTGAAAGGTTTAAAAAAGCACAAACACTGAATCATTTGCCTTCTGTTGTTATTAATAAAACTTAAATTAGCAAAATGCAACATTTAATCTTAAACATTAGAGTCATTTATTCACAATTGTGCCGTCTTCCATACAGTGTGTCATACCTGAACATACGACGTGGATTCATTGGCATCATACGCTGCTTTTTAATAGCAGGCTTTGTCATACCAGACAGTTTTACCCCTGAAAACAAAATAAAATAAATATGTAGAGGATAACTATTTACCAACAAAGAACTACAAGACGTCACAATCTTGTAATCTGGGTCTGACTTACAAGTGAAAAAATACAGCAGCTGATGTTTACTCAAAATTATTTGATCAAAAGAATGTATTTACCATCCCCCAACCGCCCAATTACGCCATGAAGTTTAATTCATGACGTCATCAAAACACGAGTTGAAATGAAATTCTATCAAATGGTTAGATTTTTTCTTACGTATATAACATAAAGCACGCAAAAATTCGTATGTGCATATTTTATCATGTAACTAATAGTGGAGAATATTTCTAAAGGCATTTCCACTAAAATTTGATATAATTATCCCTATTTTCATCAGTTCGTATTTATCATGTCCAGACAATCTAATGTGAGATCAATTTTTCAGGCAAAATACACCTTGATATAGATTTCTCATCAAATTTTAATGCTTTATTTGATTTTGCATATTTTTAGAGAAAATAAAAATATTCATCCTATAACATGTTAACAAAACTAACGACAAATATACATGTATTTACTTACTCGCATTCAGCCTCACACTTGTTGTTGTAAGTCTCGTTATCAGTTGTACAACAAGGATCATAGTCTGGTTTACATACACACCCGACACTTTGCTGAACAGGAGCTTGGATAACTATAACTGTAGGTTCTGGCACAAGCACGCTGTTTGTGTTGCTGTTGTCACCATTGTTGTTGCTATTGTAGCTATTGCTGTCAATGCTATTGGTATCTCCGTTGTTGTTAAAGCTATTTGTGTTTCCATTGTTGTTGAAACTATTGGTATTGCCATTGTTATTGCTGTTGTAACTGTTGCCATTGTCGTTTCTATTGTAACTGTTGCCATTGTCGTTTCTATTGTAACTGTTGCCATTGTTGTTGCTGTTGTAACTGTTGCCATTGTCGTTTCTATTGTAACTATTGCCATTGTTGTTGCTATTGCCATTGTTGTTACTGTCGTAATTTTTGAAGACGTCAAGAAGACTTATAGTCTGGGAAGAATCGTCAGATTTGGTCTTTATAACCAGCTTGTTACTGCCGCCAACACTGACTACGTTTGGAATGCTATTGCTGTCGTCGTTGGTGTTGCTATCATAGCTGTTTCCGTTGTTGGTATTTCCATTGTTGTTGCCATTTCCATTGTTGTTGCCATTTCCATTGTTGTTGCCATTTCCATTGTTGTTGGAATTTCCATTGTTGTTGCCATTTAAGCTATTGGTATTTCCATTATTATTGAAGCTGTTTGCGTTGTTACAGTTTCCGAAATTACAATTAGTGTTTCCATTGTTGTTGGAGTTGTAACCGTTTCCGTTGTTAGAATTGTATCCGTTGCCATTGTTAGAGTTGTATCCGTTGCCATTGTTATTTGTGTTGAATCCATTTCCGTTGTTCGAATTGTATCCGTTGCCATTGTTATTGGAGTTGAAACTGTTTCCGTTGTTGTTAGAATTGAACCCGTTTCCATTATTGTAGCTGTTACGGTTACTATTTCCATTATTGTTACTGTTGAAACCATTGTTGCCATTGTTATTGTTATAGCTATTGCCATTACCGTTGCCATTTCCATTGTAACTGTTTGTGTTTCCATTGTTGTTTCTGTTTCCATTGTTATTTCGGTTTCCATTATTATTTCCGTTTCCATTACTATTTCCGTTGTAGCTATTGCCGTTGTTGTTACCATTTCCATTATTGTTATTATAGCTCCTCCAGTTGCTATTGCCATTGTTTTTATTGCCATTGTTGCTGTTTATGTTGCCATTGTTGTTGAAGCTATTTCTGTTTCCATTGTTATTGTAGCTGTTTGAGTTGCCATTATTGTTATAGCTATTGGTGTTACCATTGTTATTATAGCTGTTAGTGTTGCCGTTGTTGTTTCTATTGCCATTATAGCTATTGGTATTGCCATTATTGTTGCCATTACCATTGTATCCATTTCCATTGTTGTTGTTGTTGTTGTATGAGTTTGTATTACTAGCACCGTTGCAAGGGCATGGTCCATCACATTGCTTGAATCTCGATCTAAGAAAGGCGCAATGAGGATATATCTTAAAGGTTTTTCAAATATCAACTCACTACTACTATTTAACCAAATAAATAACGATGCAAACTTACTGTGATTAATAGTTTGCCTTTTTAAATTTATCCTACAACATACATGGATATATACTCGCATATTTAAACTTACAGAAATGTTCTTTTGTAATTGTTTTGCATTTGTTAAGGAAAGGGAAAAAACTATAAAAAGAAAGCGCATCATATGTTTATGTAGAAGATAAAGGCATCTCGTAATAATCTATAAAATAGAAAAGTCATACTGGCAGTCACAGAAGCAGTCATTTTCATAGGTTACACCGTCTGTGCCACAAACTGGAGTGCTACCATACGGTCTACAAAACCTGTTACAGTCATTGTTAGACCTGTTACCACCGCCTCCTCCACCATTGTTGTTGTTGTTGTCACAATGTACTAAAATAAACCAAGAGTTAAAACGAGATATATACATTCCTTTCAACGCATGGTGTAATTTTTCATATGGAATTCAATGTCTCACAGAGAAGGAGAAAACAACATTTTTTTTTTCAATAGTTTTAAATTGTTCACATATCTAATTTTACATGATATTGCTGCTTTAAGACTATCATTTTTATTTCTTTTTCTTTTTCTTTCTGTTTTTGGAGAAAAGGATCAGTTTGTGTTTATTATGTATGTTATGTTTATCAATGTACATACTTAAAGTAGTGTCATTCTCTTTGATAATTGCACGTGTGTTTCATTATTCACCTATTACTTCAAATACGTCATTCTCCATATTGATTATACCACCAAGATGGGGAAGTTATATCTATCCTAATACCTTACATACGACATGTTTGCAGACTGTATATGACATAAGAATACGATCAATATTAATATGTATATGACAAAGTAAAATATGGGGAATAATTGTGACAATCTACTTTTTCCATGCATACTTAAATGTTAAACGTCTTTGTTGCATTTTAAAACTGTTTTTGGCAATGTTATTACAATTTTGTTTGAATGGGTAGTTTACAAAGCTATAGAAATTCAAATGTTAGAAAAATCATTTTTTTTTAATTCAAATATAAACTTCTATTCCTTACACCGAATTTTTGGATAAGACCTATTGTTTCTTATATGTGTCATTCTCCATGTCAGTTTCACCTTAATCACTTTTTTATCAAGAAGAAGTGAATACTGATATCATGTTCATATATAAGTTCTCAATAAAAACTCATCAGTAAATATTGTTTCACAAAATATTATATCGTTCTTTCATATAATAAGGGTCGGTATTTTAAGTAAAGTTCAAACTCGAATTATTATCGGTACAAATTCAACAAATGATATTTATGACAACCCATTAAGATACCTCAAAGGTGTATCCGACTCGTAGCATTTTACATATACAATGTATCCCCTTACAATCTATCTTAAATACAATTCATTCCAAGTCAAAAAGTCTTTGCTTTTTTAAATTGATCAAAGTGGAACAAAACTGTTTTATTGTTATGTTAATGTTTTTATAACGCATTGTACGAGTAAAATTCTTTACTTTATTTCTCTTTTGTAAGCAAATATGCGCGCCTCACTAGAGTATTTCTGCAAATGTGCGCAATAACCTTGAAAGTATATGATATGCATGTTTTTATCATAGACAAATTATAATTACACTATTTTGAAATATCAGTTGAAAATTATGATGACATCTAATTTTAACCTTTAAATATAATGAAATACAAATGGAACTGTGTATTTCATTCTCATAAATGTACAGAAATCTGTCTCTATATTGACAATTGATTAAAAATATCTTGAAAAGGGTGATCCCTCGGAAGTGATGAAAACAAAATTATATAAAACAGCAGACTCGATAATGTAAAAATGTGCAATATCTCTCATGGTCCCTAGCACCGGTTACAAAAAGACCTCCTAAATATAAGATACGCATAAAATAGTTCATATAAACAATATAATGTAATGATTATTTTTACAATTTTCAAGTACACCACTTTTTGTAAATGTTGTACTATACAGTTTGCCATATACAGAAATTCATACAACTATATACATGTAAAGTGGTGCATAGCAAAAAAAAAATTAACAATTTAGATTTAACAAGTTGTAAGTTGTTTATAGATATCTAGCATGCTAGTGCATAGTGGTTTCATTGTCTTTCTCTATAACCAAATATATAAATCGAGCGAATTTGTAGATAGGTTTTGTAGAAACTGTTAACATTGAAAAAGTAAAATTATGAAAAAAAATCGCCATTTACAAAAAACGGTGAACGTTTTGATTCGTAACTGCCTGTATTTAGGACAAACAAGTAAACATTGAAAAAAGATTTTTAAACATATTCGTATTACATTGAGTATGTAAACATTTAAATGTGCTCCAAATGAACTTCAAAATGACCTATCACAGTTGAAAATATGACTGCTGGTTTTGCATGTATACATTTCAGACACTTGACTATGTGATTTATTTGATTCTGCTTAAATAGATATTCTAATGTCTGAAGAATAACAATGATTAATGATTATAGACAGATACAGTAAAGTAAAAGTCCACAAAAAGAAACACATACCTGCCACAAAACACACAGCTAAGATTGCGAAAGCCTTCATTGTGAACGAATACGAATCTTTAATACTGCCTAACAGGAAAAGTCCGAAAATGCAGTAAAAGGTCCAAATGACTTCTGATGAAACCCCCAAATTGGATAAAGCTTATGTACCAGACAATTTCACGCATGATAGCAGTTATAGAATCAAAGTTATTTATATTTTTGCTAGACAATGAAACATTTAGATTTTTTACATAAATTTCATGGAGTAATTAGTTTATCTTTTCAAAAACAACAAATGCACGACAAGACGTCACACAGAGATGAACGTGTGACATTAATATCCACAGCGAGATTCAACATCAAAATAGAAGAAAAAAAAGTTGTATTTCAAGCATATGCGACAAATTTTCTGACAAGCTCCTTGAGTCTCATCCTGTCTGTGTATTTTTGTTTTGTTATTTCTATTCTTTATTGTTCTGTTTTCTTACACATCATATCATAGAAGTTCCGTCAGCAAAAGTTCATAAAAATAATATTCGAGAAAAGCATGAATAGGCGAACACTTGCAATACATGCACTTATTTCAGTAACCATGTGTATGCTGTCACATTTTTGACACTCCGGAAACGTTGAACAATTTCATTTGGTTGATCATTTTCTTTTTTTTTTTCCTGACTGATCTCAATAATTCTAAAGCAAAATATACAGGACGTCGGCCTCCTTTGATGTGACATACATGTACTATATTTAGACTAAAACAATACTTTTCTTGTCTTATCATATTGAATAATTTGGATAATTTTTAACTTAATACATTAAATACATAAGATAAGATTGTCACTATTTACAAAACAGACGACGTGAATAATAAAATCACAACAAATTGAAATAGAAAAAAGTATTGACATGTTTTCTGTCGCCATCATTAGAAATCTAGGTAAAGGTTACGTCTAGATCACTTAGTTAATAGAGGATAATGCAAGATCGAGAATATGTTTTATTCAGTGAACTCAATTTTATTTCATAGTTTCCTGCCTTGCTTGCAAGAGTGAAACTATATTAGCTAGTGCTTAAAGGTACAAGTGTTAAATAAAATAATTACTTATTCAATTTGTTTTAAATATTTACCATTATTACCTTGCATTTTTACTTCATGGACTTCGCCTTCGACGAAGATAGTTGGACTTCGCCCTTGACGAAATTTGAAGATATTTGGACTTCGCCTTCGACGAAATTTGAAGATATTTGGACTCCCGCCTTCGACGAAATTGGAAGATATTTGGACTTCGCCTTCGACGAAATTGGAAGATATTTGGACTTCGCCTTCGACGAAATTTGAAGATATTTGGACTCCCGCCTTCGACGAAATTGGAAGATATTTGGACTTCGCCTTCGACGAAATTTGAAGATATTTGGACTTCGCCTTCGACGAAATTTGAAGATATTTGGAATTCGCCTTCTGCGACATTTGAAGATATCTGCACTTAAGATTGGGTGTATCTATTTCGAACATGTGATTCTATTGATCAGCATTCAAATATGAAAAACAATGTCGATTTCACATATAATGTATAATACAAAATGTAAGAAATTGTTTAAAATTTAATAGAGCTAGATATGAGATTCATTGATTATGTACATATAAGTTTTATTTCCTGCTTAGATATCTGTACGGTGATTTACACAAGTATTGTCGACCATGACAAGTTGAATTAAATTAAACATTTTCAAATCATATCAAAACCATTATGTAAAACATATGATATTTATTACAGATAATCTTACAGTATCTATATTAAAGAAAAAGAACCATTGGAATATTTTTTAAAAAAGGGCAATGTGATTCCGTAATAAAATTGACTGTGTGACTGTGTTTGACAGAGACAATCCAGAAGCTATGCAGCGTGTTCACTGACTAGGTACACATTTATTGGACGAGACTTTGATAATCAAATTCCTGTACAATGCTGACTGACGCCATATACGTAAAATGACGGTTTTTTCGATTGGAATATATTTTTGAAAATTATTACAATTATAAAATTATGTTATTTCTACAGAGTAAGTTTGCCATATAAGTTTCCTTTAGATACTATATCACATATGAGCCATATGAGAATATCAAAAACAATGCAATCTGTCACAAACTCGTATTCGATTTTCCAATACTTTGAAAATTGGTATATTAAATTACATGGTCATGGTTGTGTCCTTATATCATATATAGAAAAATGTCCTCTTGTGTCAAATGTTTAAACCGGAAACATAAATTTCATGAGAAGGTTGCTACAATTTTTTATTTATGCTACATTTTATTAATTATGACAGTTTGGACAATGCAAGAGAAGAGAGTGATGTATTAGTATTATATGCTCATAATTTATTTTATTATGTGGCATTACATTGTTGCCTAACATTAACTGTACGTGTTAAGTACATGGCCACAACTTACTGAATTTCCACAAATATAAAGCCTACCGTTGTTTTGAATATCATAACACAAGAATGAAACATTACACTTTGAATGGTGCACTTGCACAAAGTTGTAAGAATTGCTTATTGTGTGTTTTTTGTTGCCATTGTTATACTTAGGTTTTGTTTTTCACAATTTTTGTAATGTTTAAACTATTTTCTATATAAATTAAAACTCTTTCAGTCCTTATTACATAGATTTCGAACATGTTCATTTTGATAAAAACACTACATATCTAATCATGTTTTGTAATAAAACGAATAAATATGTAAAAATAACTTTTGTAAAGGTTGCAAATGTTATGGGATGACATTTGATTACTCATTTATGCATAAAAAAGACTGTAATTGATTTATAAGATCGTTTTAACATTTAAAAATTCTAACATACGAATACATTAACCTTCACTCAAAACAACCGTCCACGCCCACTTGTACCGGCTTAAGCAGTAACATTTAAACATGAAAATTGTGAAATTTGGAATTTAGAAACATCCGTAGATGTATTCATACAGCGGCTATCATGAAACCTTCATTGTGACACTATCGTGCCATTCCATGAAAAGCGGCGTATGACCCCCAAGTAAAAGAAACCGTCAGCCCTAGACGAGAAATCAATGGGCGAAACTAAACGAAGTGGAATTTTGAAAGGGGATAAGATGTTATGAAGTCTGTCAAAAGACAGATTTAAAAAGCAGGCAACATATCCTAAGGTGATTACAGTAAACTTCATTTATAGCGAACACGGTTATAGCGAAATTCCGGTTATAGGGAACAATTTATTTTGGCCCGAATTTTGCCCTTCTTTATTTAATATAAAAATATACGGTTAAAGCGAACATGGTTATAAGAAATTATCGCTTATAAGGAACTCATTTCTTAGTCCCAATTTAGTTAAAAGTACAGAAAATTAGACTTTTATAACGAACTCCAAAATATTGGCTATCCATTATTAGATTCCGCATTTTCAACATTAGTTTTCATTGGCACGGATTAAAACTCGGCCGAATGTACCGTTTATTGTTGTATGTAATTCAAAACATCTATCAAAATGACTTTGTATAGTTTTCTATTTAGGATATTTTTAGCATAAGCTCTACTCACCAAGAAAAAACGGTTATTCCTTTTATTCTATAATATCTTTTCTTCATATAGTTTTGCTCGAGTAAAATAATTATAATAATTTATAATACGGTTTTCAACATAATCACGCATGCTTGCAAGCATGATCCATTGCAAACTGCAAAGTACGCTTTGATCTTTCATTAGTAAAAGTCAGCTTTAAAATATAATAGAAGATATTCAAAATAAAAGGAAGGAATAATCGAAAATCTTATTTATTCTCAATCATTGAAAGAAAACGAAAAGAGTTTAGAAACAAAATATTATATTTTATGAGAAATTGAGATGAAATAGCAAAGGATTTTCAAATTCCAAAAAGTACGCTCCCGGATATTGTGTCAAAGTCAGAAATAAATGACTAATTTTTCTTAATCAAATGCTCTTCAAAATGGCGGACGACGGTAAACAATCAGTTCGTTATATGTAAATCTGTTCGCTATAAAAACTCCTGATACAAGGAACTAATTCGTTATATGCTTACAAGGAACTCCGGATATAAGGAACAGATTTTGAATGTCCCGATGAGTTCGTTATAAGCGGAGTTTACTGTATACAGTAGTCAAATAGGGAGCATGCTAATAAATTATTTTACATCTTTTGTTTGACAATATCATTGTATAATGACACACCCTTTATATCTATTTTGAAGGTTTGATACCAGTATCAGTCTCAAGAGTGTCGCATATGATGTGTAAAGATGGTTTATGATACATGGAAATACATAAATAGTCGTAATTACAAACCCCGTAGTGTTCGTATATGTAATAATTAATTGTATGCTATACGAGAAATGTTCGAATGAATGCGTCCACGCGCAAAAACTTATTATTGATATTTTAAATGATTTTTCTTCGTCGTCCCCTCGAAGTATTCATTTCAACAAGATCTACTTTAAATCTTCTGATCCATTCCCTGGCTAGCATTTTCATAGTTTTTCCGGGCGTTTTAGAGCATACCGGTATATTGGATTGCGATTTATTCATTATTATTTGTGGATGTATCTGTAGACAACCAAAGCAAAGTAATTTTTATGATATTTAAGAAAATAATTGTTCATTCAGTTCTTGTTTTAATAAAAAATGTATACTTCTAGGAGATGTTAACACAAATGTTTTAGACGGTTCTAAGTGTTTTTCTTTTACTTAAATCCGCGGTATGTTTTGAGCAAATCATCAGGAATTTTACAAGAAAAGTAATGCCTCATAATCTATTGACTTGACATCGGTTTCAGATAAAGGAAAAATATCACAAAGTGGAGTTCGTCATATTGGTATCAGTGATCATTCACTCATATACATGTATTGTACCAGAAGAACCCTTAAAATGTGATAAAGGGAACTATCTAACATTCATTGGTCACTGTGCTTTAATGTGATATTGTATAATATGCAAGGACTAGTTTCAAATCGGTATTTTTGCTCCTGTAAAAGAGGCAATCAGAGAACTATCACATTAAAGCACTGGGAGTGAATGATCACTGATACCAATATGAGGAACTCCACTTTATGACTTTATGATATTTTTCCTTTATCTGAAACCGAAGTCAAGTCAATAGATGATGAGGCATTACTTTTCTTGTAAAATTCCTTTAACACTCTATTGTATCGAATGAAAATGATTCCAAATATCTATGAAAGTCACTCAAAGAATCAGGAATGCCATCTAAAAGGGTAAATGTTTCGTTTTGTGATATTTTGTTGAATATTTATGGTGTTTTTTTATTGTTTTCGTTGTTTTTAAGAATTAAATTTTGCAAACCATTTCAATACCTTTATATAACTGTAGCTGCTAATCTTGTCAGTAAATTACCGAAAACATTAGGCTTTTATGGCAGAGATTTTGTTTCTAACTATTATGTTAGACAGTTGTTACACACAAAAGTTGTTCCTTTTCTATTGTCCAGGAAACAAAGTAACAAACTCAGTGTTCTAAATATTTATACATCCAATCAGCAGGTGTCAAGTGTTGTGTGTACTTCATTTCAGTGTTGTTATATTTTTCTGGTCCTCGGGGATCATTGAGTCCAGTACTTTTAAGTGTTGAGAATCGAGAACCGCTAAGGGATGTTGCACTTTTTCATTATCCCTCATGTACAGACTCAATCAAACCGAGTCTGCAATTTTCATATAAGTTTACTGTTTTAATGCTTTCTATGGATCACTTTTTGTCCAGATATTTAGTGAAGCCACAGGTCGGGATGTAATTTCATCACGTTATGTAAAAGATGAAGCTATCTATCAAAACTTAGACATATTATTAATTTGTCTTTAATACAGAGTGTTTAACCAGATGAACTGAAAGTTGCACATGTTCTAACTTTGTAAAAGACATGTGATAAAACAGACGTAGGAAATTACAGACTTGATTCCATTTCTTATATTATTTAAAAGATGTTCGAAAGAATTGTATATGATCAGCTAGAAAATTATTTCAGCAAACGAAATTTACTAAATGAGTTTCAATCAGGTTTCAGATGTTCTTTTCATTCAGATAAATGTTTAAAAAGGTTATTACGTTGACGTGGTTCTATTAAATGTGCAAAACGTTTTTGATACTATTGACCATACTATTCTTTTATACAAATTAAAAATGATGGGCTTGAATCAAAATGTTGTCAGATGGTTCCACTTGTATGTATCAGGTAAACAAAAAATGTATTGATATATCTGGCACTAATTCACCATTTGCATATGTAACAATGGTGTACACTAAGGCTTCATTTTGGTCCTATGCTTTTTTAATTTATGTAAATGATATAGCATGTGTAAATGCAAATGTGAATTTGAATATTTGCTAATCAAAGACTTTGAAAAAGTAAGTAACTTGTTAGTTGATAACAAATTGTCATTGCATCTAGGGAAATCAGAATCAATTCTAATTGGGTCAAGAAATCAGGTTAAAAATGAGTCAAACCTCAATATTATTTGAAATAGTACTCCTATTAAACACACTGAGTCGGTCAAATATTTAGAAGCCACCTTAGACCAAAGGACAGGCTTTGAGACTATGGAAACATCAGCAATAAAAAGCATAAAGCAAGACTTCAGTGTGCTTATAAAAAAAGTTTTATCATTTTATACCAAGAAAATGTTAGTAATGTCTTCAATCCAATGTCATTTTGACTATATCTGCCCTGTCTGGTACTATGGTACTTTTCGGAATCTGAAAAACAGGCAACAAGTTACTCAATCAATTCGTCCGATCTGCAATAGTTTAAGGTTTCTGGAAAAAGCCATTTTAACTAGAGTGTAGAAAGTCATTTTAATGCTGTTGTAAAATCTCGTTTATTTATTTTTAGATTGCATTATTATTTTTTTCTTATTTGCTTGATAAATAAAATGTAATTTAAATATTTTGTGCCCTGCTGCTAGGATATGTCATTGTATATCCACATTGAAACAATAGGGCCCGTAAGTCTCGTTTACTTTCACTTTCGATTTACCACTTCCGGGTACATCGGCAGACTTATTTACCGTTACGCATATAGGTAGCCCGAAGAACTCTGAGGGAAATATAGAAGTTAAATTGTACTCGGTCCTCTTCAGATTTGAAGAAATAGAAATGATAGCACGGGTCAAAAATTGCAGGTAGGTCAATTATCTGACGGAAAACGATGGGATTTATAGAGTTTAATAAAACTAGTTTATTTTCGGATAGTGACAATTGTTCGGATGTTTTGTCAAGGTAGTGAATTCTAGTTGTTTAGCTTTTAGTATTGTTTTAAAAACTAACTGATTGAGAAATTAATTCAAAACCAGTTTAACTTATTGAAATAAACAATGGAGAAACTTTAATTCTAGTGTATATTAAAGTTATACAAAATTCGGACATTGCACAGTAATTCGGATATTTTTTCCCTTCCATTTTATTCTTGTTCCTTTTTCAATTATATATACATGTTAATATGGTACCTATCAAATTATGATTGAATTAAAAAATATAATATTTGATTAAACCATTTCAGATGTATAGACACACGGAGGTATATGACAAATATAGAATATACAGTTGTTTAATATGGACATTAATAAACTGTTTGCACTGCCTACGATCCTGAAATATTCTATACATCAAAGGTAATACATGTAAAAAACATAATTGATTAATTTTTATTTGAGATCGAAAGTTAAACAATTATCAAAATATATTAATACTTTGGATTTCACTGCATGATAATTGATAAGTAAATAAAACATTAAAAATAGTCATGTTTCATATTCAAGAAGATCAATATTTTTGACTGTTATATATTTATTGTTGTTGTTTATCTTTAATGTTTATTTACTTCAAATATGAAATTTTTCTGTCAATCATGACCAGCTTATTAAATGTAATGTAAATATCATTTCTAGTGTCTTACAACTTGTAACAACATATTTATTGATTTTTCATTCTGCAGATAAAAAGGAAAAGATGAAGGAGGATTTGTCCATGAAGACCTTTATTGCAACTACCATCTTCCAGTTCCTTAATTTGAGAATGATATCAGAGAACACACAGTTACAGTGAAAATTAGTTTAATATATGCCACTGAAATAGTCAAATGTACTTTCCTGAAGAAGATGAATGACATCCAGCACAAAAATATTAATGTATAAAGATATGATTTTATGGTGTTTGACACTATGATCTTGTTAACATGTTAATGTCACAATGATAGAAACAGAGTAAAATATCCACATTTCATTGCAGTTTTAAGTATTAAAACTAGATACTCTATATATACCAAAGCTGATAACACACCAGAGATAAGGTTTTTCATGGAATCACAGTATAGTCATATGGCATTATGGACATTAAATGACTATAAAGTAAAGATTAGCAAAAATATTATATATCATCTACTACTAATATTGTGAGGTAATCATTGATAAGCTCACAAATTTGCATTCAAAGCTTTGATATCAAGCTGAACATATTTCAATTAGAATATGATTTATAACTCTATGATAATTTGTTCATGTTAATTTTCAAAGTCTTTACATTTGTAAAAGGAAATATTCTTATTCTTGTATCAGTAGACATTCACAGTGTAAAGTTACATTGTCCAAATAACAAGTGACAGGATAAATGCTAAGCAGTGCACTATAAATTGTGTAAAAATAAAAGTTTATTAAACTTATGAACTGTTTTTTGTTTCTACTATTTGGCATATATTTATAGCAGTGCTTAATCACAAAAGTTCATCTGCAAAATAAGTGTCACTGTGTACTTTAATTCTCTAACAGCAATGGCTAGATTGCTTGAATATAGCAAGCATTTGACTATATTAAATACTATGCATGTCATTTGAATTTTTGTCTGTCCTGAAATCGAAACAAGACACTATCTAAATAATAATTGATGAAAAGTTCTTGACAACTCTTCAATGACTACATTTACACATATGTACATGGACAGAAGTTAAAAGCATTGGTGTGGTGTTTTTTTTGTTTTTTTTTTCTTGAAACATGGACAATTTTGAAACAGTTCCAATGGGTATATTAATGTATCAGTGATGTAATTGTTTTGTATCAAGCGCAAACCCTAAAGTTTTGCATGTATTTGTATAGATAATTCACTTTTGGTCAAATGTCAACAGGTTCAAATACATTATAAATACAGGTAATTTGAAACCCAAAGAAGGATATGGTATGTAATAAACTACCCCTCTGATACTAAAATCTTCAAGGAATGCAGAAATTGCAAGTCTTCTCCAATTAAGAGAGAGACTTGGGCTTACAAGGGCTAGCAAGCTAGTGTTTTGCTACAGAATACTCAACACAGATGAATTGCATTAATATTATTTACTCTGGTATTACAACCTGCCTGGCCGATGTACAATGCAAATCATGGCTTTTCTAAGAGTAGTGAAAGGGCTATAACTGGAAGAAATTTTACACATCTGCCTCAGAAAACAAGTTTTTCTTTGAGATGATTTTTATGATATTTAAATAATGGTTAAAGATTACATTTACTTTTTACAATTGCAGTGATCATGGTGATAAAAAGAAATGAAACTCAATCAAGATAGAAACATTTTAATGCTGAAACATTAATCTTTTTACCATTCCTGTTACTTTACAAGTCTATTTATAAACAAAATTTATCTTAACTGTTTTGAAACTACATGATGCCTGGTTGAAACTGTTTTTGGCAGCCATTTGCAGAAGATAAATTATCTTTGAATAATTAAGTTAATACAAGTTACAAATGACAGGTTATTTTTTCTAACAAAGACAGGTTATTTATTTCTTACAAAGAACAGATATTTTGTTTAACATTTTTACACTGACATATATCTTTGAAGTGTCTTCAACCTTAGTTTTTATTAGAATACAAACATTCAGTCAGACAGTTTGCACAAGACATGGAGCTTTAAGAAGCTTTAATTCAGTCAAAATCTGTAATGGACTGCCATGTCTCTATCACTATGTACTCCAAGACTGTGTATGGACATTTCCTTTCAACTATGCCTGGTGGTATCACTATTTGATTTCTAATCTGATGGTGAACACTCCAAAAATAAATCAAGAGCCATGACAAGTACTCAAGATCCAACCATGAAATCACATACCTGTATATAAAGAAAATTTATCATGAGTTGAAAGCAATAATAATTGGTCAGCTATAAATTTCAATCATTTTCATATTGTCATGAATAGAAAATAATGTTGAAAAGGAAGAAACACTTCTTGTGTCCTAGTTCTTGTAGATTTGCTTTGACAACTGATCTTTAAAAAATGTGATAGTGACTAAGTTTCTTTTAACCATTTACTGAACATGATTTAACTAAAAAATATGACCCACTTACTTGAGAAAATACTTTAAACAGTATTTAACATGAATTAACTACATATGCCATACTGTTTGTTTATTTAGCTACACTGTAATTATTTACAAAAAACGAGAACATTATATGTTATACAATAATATTATTTTTTCATTAATGTAGTTTAAGTAGCTTAAGTATATATTTCTTACCAAAACGATTTTACAGCAGAACATGCATGTGTATTACATCGGATAACCAGTTGACGTCTTTCATCTCACTGGTCACTGTCCTCAGTCAAAATATCTACAGGAGCAAAATATTTCATTGAATTTTATGACAATTTAAATTGGTTATATACAGCTTGACTGTTTGTGCTTTATAAAGATAATAATTATAAATAAATAATATTTTCAGTTGGAAGAAAAATATATTCAACTAAAACACACTGATAATCATATTGAAACGTTTTCCGAAATATGCGCTGTCCGAATTTCTAAAACAATATATACTTCTGAGAGAAAATCAGTAGCGCTATAGAAAATTGATAAATCAAATTCACCAGTCTGGTGTCAGATGCGAATGATGTTGTATCAAAAAACAAATTTATAAGATTTACATGGAAATGAAAATATTACAACATTTATTGGGATAAACTGAATTTGAAATGACACACCCACCTGAAGATTATACGAAGTTGTCTTTCATTGATACTTGTTCACAAGATGAGACCATTTGCATTTCGTTACAAAACATAAAACTCTGCAAATTTCCACATATCATTTGTTTTTCCATGTAAGTTTTACTTTCCCACCGGCATACAAGTATTACCCAATATAGATAAGCAATGATGTTGATATTTGTTTGTACCCGGAAGTGCAAAATATCGTGAAATCTCGCAAGTCACATGACGAGACTTACATACCCTATTGAATTCACATGCATGTTTTTGTGTCATTCTGTGTATGTTAATACACGTTTTTGGTACATCTTGCATTTCATCAATAACTTAGAGGTATTTGGTTTCAATACAAAAAAGGTATTTAAAAATGATCATTATTTTATTGTGTTTTAGTTTGTCTTCTTATCACTTGTCTTAAAGTTTTAAAGTCATAAGTCAGTTTTATTATGTTAATGCTCCCTGAAGGGTGGGCATATAGTCGCCGCTGTGTCCGTCCGTCCGTCTGTCAATCCGCAATTCTTGTCCGGGACATAACTTTGAATAACAAGAGGTATCAACATGAAACTTTTTAGGTAGATAAATCTCATTGAGAAGAAGTGCAGTGTAAAAGACCCATAACTCTATCATGCCTTAATTTTGGAGTTATTGCCATTTGTTCATTTTTACACCTTGAACTTTGTGCGGGACATAACTCTAAAACTGAAAGAGATATCAACATGAAACTTTGTAGGTAGATAGAACTCATTGAGTAGAAGTGCAGTGCAAAAGGACCATAACTCTGTCTTGGTTTATTTTAGAGATATTGCCCTTTGTTCATTTTTACACTTTGAACATTTTCGGGGTCATCACTCTAAAACTATATGAGATATCAACATAAAACTATGAAGGTAGATAGATTCCATTAGGTAGAAGTGCAGTGCAAAAGAACCATAACTCTGTCTTGCCTGATTTTGGGGTTTTTGCCCTTTGTTCATTTTTACACTTTGATTTTTGTCCGGGACATAACTCTAAAACTATAAGAGATATCAACATGAAACTTTGTAGGAAGATAGATCTAATTGGGTAAAAGTGCAGTGCAGAAGAACCATAACTCTGTATACCTTGATTTTTGAGTTATTGCCATTTGTTCATTTTTACACTTTTAACTTTGTCGGGGTCATACTTACAAAATTATAAGAGGTATCAATATGAAACTGTGTAGGTAGTTTGATCTCATAAAATAGAAGTGCAGTGCAAAAGAACCTTAACTCTGTCTTGCCTTATTTTAAAGTTATTGCCCTTTGTTCAATTTTACAACCTTTGTCTATGACATAACTGTGACACTAGAAGAGGTATACTTACCTGTGTCCAAACTCTATTTGGAGAGCATCACCCGGTTCAACCGGTTCTTGTTTATTATGTTAGGTGAATACAGTGCGTGTAGGAGGCCCAGGGAGCACAGCAAGTTGATTCTTTTATCAGAAAGTCATAAAAAATAAAGTATCCATTGTTATACAACAATATGATATTAGCCAAAATGCATGGCGGAACCTTTAAAAAGATACAGAATTATACTTGTTTTATACTTGTTTCAAGTAATGACTAATTTCTTATACAAAACTTATGTTTCTTAATGGAATTCATAGGAATGGATCATATCAAAGTTGATGTAATGTTATGTCAAATGGAATGTATCATAGCGTATGCTCAAACCGAACCGAGCACAAAACATTTGGTCTTTTTTATACATACAACTGTTTGCATTCCAATGTTCATCTTAATTAATAAAATACCATGCAGCATGCTAGTCTAAAAGAATAATAAGATTTCCAATAATCTTATAGATGTCAATTGTACTGCTATGTTTTGTTTATACGTGTACTTCATACTCCTTAACACATATTTTACTATGATATCAAAAATATCAAGGTCTTTAGAATTAACGGATTAGTCCAAAAACTAGACCGTAGCAAATGCAACATTAATCATCAGGTTGGTAAAAATACATTAAGCTGGCCTACTTTAATTTACGTTTTTTTTCTTTTTTGCTTTAAAAACACGTTGATGCATGATGTCAAAATTTACATGAATGACATAAGATACACCTGTAGACGATTTGCGCGTAATTATGCTAGATGGTATCATTTCATTGATAGTACATTTAAAACAAGAACACGATTTGCCAACGAAAATCGTCATATGCGTTATATTTTTCAGAATGAAACTTTTTGGACAATCTTGTATCTGGGCATTTAACAAATATAAGAATTAATAAGTAAAGGTACATATAAAGTTAAACCAACAGGACACAGCCTGCATATAAATCCTACTCTTTTGGCGAGAAAAGAAAATCTTGATTTTTTTACATTGATTAATATCTTTTATATGTATCTCAGAGCAATTCGTCAAATAACGTGGGTCCAATGATGCTGAAGCTTCTATCACAGAATGTGTTCAATTATTGAACTGGACAGGGTAGCATACTTCCATAGAGAAGGGTGAAGCGAAGATTGTGGTGGAATTTGAAAGTGAAGCAGATGTGTAAGATATTTCTGAAAATTACTGATGTGAGAATCAAACATAAATGCTAATATGTTGAAGCCGGTGCAAATAGTAAAGCGATTCCTTTTAACTCGTCAACATAATATTGTATAAATTAGTATAAGACTACATGGAAAAATGATGAAGACTTTTTAAAACTGAAACAACTTTTATCAAGGTTTGTGTGCTTAGATAAACAGAGATGCATTTAAACCCAAAACCCGCAGGGCAAGGGATTTAATGTATGACCATGCTAAGCATTACCTCCGCTTTGAATAGTATTTAAAAGGCTACAAATACTGTCAACTGGGTTGAAACCGAGAGTCGTTGGTCAGTAAGGTCAACATACTTCTTTCTTTTTCTTTAAACATTATTTTGTATTATTCATATCCCTCTTTGAAAGAAAACAGTGTCTGATTTTAATCATATAATTATTATAGGTATTTATTTGCTAAAAAATGCTAAATTCATTTATAGATTTGGTACCTTTCAGTCTTATAAAATTTAAAATACACGGTTAAATGATAAAAAACATTGTACTTCTGAAAAATTTAGACACCTTTGAAAACAACCCCTCAATTGGGTTAATGTTAGGGGTATTTCGGATAAGGCTCTCTTAGCAGGAAAATTATCGTCTTTGTTTCTTAATAATTATCATTTAGAAAACGTTTTACGTATAAGACGATGTTACAGATTATTAAGAGTTTTCTTATTTCTAATAGCCTCTTCTAATAGCCAAGCCTCTATTCAAAAAAGTGTCTATAACTCGTAAATCGTAAGAAAGATGTTGATTAAATGTTCCATGCAGGTGTCCTTTAAGGCATATAAATGACTGATAATGTCAATTCTTGTGGCAGAAAGAGTCCAACAGTAACGTACTTGTCATTCTTTCAGTCTTGACAAACCCGATCATTTTAGGTGGGTTTGTACAGACAGAATATCGAACAGAGGTGCCGGCTGAACATGGTTTCTACTTGCCGCATAGCTAGAATCAGTTGCAGCCAGCAGAAATAGGGTTAAATAAGTTTTACAATGGTACATGTTATATAAAGTTGAAAATAACTGCTGACAAAGATACTATGCTTTTTATTCTAATTTTAAAATATATGCAAAACATTTTGTAAACCTGAAGAGACGTTTTCTATGCTGACACAATGACTGTTAGATTCATTTAATCATTCTATTTTTGTTGCATATGTAAATTGCTAAAGTTTAGTGGCAAATTTATGAATCATTTCAGCTGTAAAACTTCAGTGGAAATTTGTTGTGCATTGTTGACAGCACAACATATCTTCGAAACGAAATGATGAATACTGTTACAATATATGTGTTCTCAGGAGAAACCAGGGACTATGAGAAATGACAAAATATAATTCAGTAAATATTACCAGCTGAATTTAATCTATCTTGATAATTAACTATTTCGGTCAGTTTCCTGGCCACTTGGCACTGGCTCAAGTACGCTGTAGTATTCTGAGGTCAAGAAAAAGTATCACACTAAACTGTTTTCTTCGAAAATAATAGACGAATCTCCATGACATTTTCCTGTGATGCTGTTACTATATAATTGAGCCAATGCAAACTCCTTTTACAGCGGTTACTTCCCTTGATCAGTACTGAAGCTATGTCGAAGAATGAATAGAAGATCATTGAGTAGAGATTGGAGCCAATGTTACTGGTATCCTAGATAAAAATCCGTAAATAAGATTATAGTTTAATATTGTTACTAGACCGTTACAAATGTATTATTATACTCATCACAACCAGTTTATAGCAAAAATATGTGCACAATAATTAAGTGTAGCAACAAGCTCAGACTATTGCCTGAATTTAGGCAAAAATAATGAGTCAAATGTTAAAATACGATGACATTTATAATATCGCACTATTTTTATTTTGATCCTGACATATGCGACGAAATTTGTTTTATGTTCTAACTATTTCCACAAATGATCATGTCGTATATTAATATTTGAGTTATAATTTATATATCAATGCTTGTTTTGTCAGCCATACAAATACCATATTCGACTTAGATACTCGGACAAAAAAGGATTTAGTATATTTGTTTCCACATAGTCGCTTCTATATTTCTTTTTCTGAATCATCAGTAGCAAAAATATATAGGCCTTGTGGCAAATCCTCACATCATAACAATTGTGAATATTGTTTAAATTGATGGTGGATGGTAATACGTTTAGAATTAATGACATTTTCGATAAAAAATGTGAAAGGACATGGAAACCAGCTCGAATAATGTATGTATCGTACTAACTCTGGAGTAAAAACGAACTAAATGTGCGTATAAAATTAAATTTGTACTCATTACGAATAGTTAAAGTATTCAAGCATTACTTAAATGAAAACATGTGAGTCGTTTATATGTGTAAATTTTAAAAGATATTTTTACACTGAACATTTGAAACCGAAGATATTTTTACGCTTAACTTTAGGGGCCGAACTGTTTAATCGATTAGAGGTCGAAAGGTCATGTAAATTTTGATGTGTCAAAATGTCTTACTTGTATTCCTTGTCAACTATTAATATTTACAGTTAGTACTCGAACCAATGTATTGTCTTGTGCAAAAAAGAATGCACTACTAATTACTCCTTATTACACTATTCTATATACAATACAATGTATTACGTTAATTACCGCCATGTATGCTTTTCTTACGTATTCAGGCTGCCTTTTCTTTGTTAGTGTGGGATTTTATTATTATTTTATAAGGTTATAAGGCCTTCATAAACTTGAAATGCATAATTTTTACGTAACTCACTATAATGTCTGCGCGACATATATTTTTGCTGTCAAAAACAGATGACTGGTGTTTAAAATGCAACATGTCAAACCATGTTTTAAAGTAGATAAGGAAATAAACAAAACCAAGGCGCGCTGGCAAACCATAGGAGCGCCTTATAACGTATTGCTTATTCTTCGGCACGTCACGGAACATTATCCGTTTTAACCTTTTAAACTATATGTATTCAGCCGTCATATACTGAGACTTTAATGTTGGCGTCATGATTTGTTATATATTTACACAGCAGACAAGGTGTCAATCAAAAAATCATAGAAAAATATAACTGCGTATTCAATCTAGCTTTAAAACAATTCATATTTCGAATTCGTCTGAGATTTTTGTTGCTTTTGGGAATTTTAAGGAAAAGTGAATTATAGTTTAAACTTTGTTAAATAAACAGACTATTTGACAGTACTATTTTAAGTACATGTACTTTGCTCTTAAATTACCTTACGATAATTCATTTATCTTCCCTGAAATATGTCATTTATTAATATTTAAACAAAACATAATGGCAAACCCCATGTCCGCTGCATGTTTTAATACTATTATTATCTTAATATAAAAAATGATGAATGCAAAATGTGCAGATGATCTATATGGAGGTAATGAAAACGGACAAAACTTCACATAATACATTTGTCATTTTGACGCAAATTTGGCGTTGAATAATGTTTGGAGTGAGGCTCTGATTAAACACTTAAATTTACCAAATCTTGGTAGACTGCTCCTATGCTATAGCAAAACAAGAAATGCTTTATGGACTTGTCATATTCTGTTAACGTCTCTTTAAGTAAGTCACGAATAGATTAAACAATAGTGACAATGTGACACATTGCCATTCCTGGTCACTTTTTAAATAAACCTAAACCTCCTAAACTGGGTCTGGAACATCTTCCATTTTGCCTTTTAAAGAGTTCGACATATATTTTAGTTATCCTAGTAAATATGGTTTTAAACAATTATTTTGTTACACTTTTTTTTAATCTAAATGCCTGTATACTGTATAATGTACATACGACTTGGCATCTCAATTCAATTTACATGTACTTGTATTTTTTAAACATTGTTTAAACAATGGCGTCAACAGGTTTATGTGTTCGGTTTAGTCATTAGTCATAAAGCGGTCGTCGCCCAACACGTCTCTGGCCGTAGTCTCCAAGTTTAGTTTCAATAGCGGTGCGCTCTCTGCGTTCTTTATCCAGTTCGAAATGAACTTTTTCAACTTTTTTGTCTAAAACATTCAACTTAACATGCTCTGATATCAATGAGGACTCGAGCAACGTCGCCATGGCTTTCGGGTCTTCGTTGTTGACAAATTCGTCAGTAACGAGATTACGTAGCCCGGGAAATTCGTACTTATCGGCCATATGAAGATATTCCAAACTGATGTCTACAGGAATACATTCACCGCGTTTTTTCCCCTTTCTCATATTGCGGAATGATTGCATTATCGTCTGTTCGCAGAGTTTCTTCAGACTTGCAATTTCATATTCCTCCGCGAGGGGAAGTAGTGCGATTGCAGACTGTTCTGAAATATATACAAGATATTTACAAAATATATCAAAATGATGTAGATGCTCAGTAACATGTAAATGTCAGTATTACTTTTCATAGTCTTTAACAAATGTTTGTTTTTTTCAAATGTAATTCAAAAAGTTAAGAAATTGTTCAAATTTTAATTCAAATGAAAAAGAAAACACTTTATTTTATTTTTCCCTTTTTTGAATTTGAAAAAATTCAAAAAATTTTTTGGGAAAATTTAAATTTTCCTCTTCAAAAATCTTCCCCAAAAAACTATTATAAAAAAAATTAAAATAGTCAAAATACAACTTTTATTTGCCTTTCTCCCCAAAAATAAAACATTAAAAATTAAAAAAATTTTAATTATTTATAAAACTAAAAAAGACCCAAGAAAAAAGCAGTTTGTTAATTTGTTTGGAAGTAATGAATTAAAAACGTTAGATTAGTGACAAGTAGAAAACATCTGTGTGTGGTAAGGTTTGTCAAGCAACAATTTACAGTTCAAACAATAATGCATTGTTACAAACGAAATAAATGTCTGTCGTTTGAATTTGAGCCAATTTCTCCTCGAAAGAAGAAAATAAAATCAGATAGATAGATGTTTTAAGAGATTATATATGAAATAAAGATAAAACCTACGTGAATAAATCATTGTGTTTGAAATAACACTACTCTTGAACAAAAAAGCGTATTATATGGGTTGTCATCAACACTTCCATATTAATATATATGTTTTTACCCTAGAATATTTTGATTGAATATTCAGTTAATGAAATCAGATTAACCATTCCAATGTTGTTGGGTTTTATTTAAAAACAATTAGTATATTAAAAAAGTGTAAAATTTTATTTTTAATAAACCATTTAAAATTAAATTTTCAAAACGAGGGTCCTTGAAAGTGGGGAAGCTCAACAACCAATTCCGTGGGTTTTCTTTCCCCGGGAAATTTTTCTCTTTGTTTTTTTTCAAAAAAAAACCGGGAAAAAAAAAATTTAACCCTTTTTAAAAAATTTTTCCATCACTGGGGGAAATTGGGGGGCCAAAAAACCAATGCACAAAACATGTTTTTAAAATTTTCCTCCCCAACCTTAAAATTTAGGAAAACAATTTTTGAATGTGAGAAAATTATCCCTTTTTTAATTTCACAAACTTTTAAAAAAAAGAGTTTTTAAACCCGGGAAATAAAAAGAATAAATATTTTTGGCCTTCAAAATAAAAATCCAGGTTTTTAAATGCCTTAAAAATTTAAATTTTAAATTTCCCGAAAAAAATATTAAATAAATTTTTAAAAAAATTTTTGAAAAAATTACCAAAAAAATTTCCAAATTAAAAATACAAAAAAAATTCCCCCTTTTTTGCAATTAAACTCGGCCATAAGGGTTTTTAGTTAAAAATACAGGTAGGGGCATCTCATTCCTTCGCCACAAAGTAAAGCATAAACTCGCCATATGACCTCTTCCATGTTGGTGCAAGGTAAAACGCGTCCAAAACTCATTACTTACGATTCTGCACCAGTTTATATACATAGACATGACAAAACGCGGCGCAGCTCACGACGTCACAAACGACCAGTTATAATATAATCAACTCGAGGGTCTATGTTACTGACGAATTTGTCAACAACGAAGAGTACATTTAGAGACTGTAAGTACGACATTTAAAACAACAACAATCAAATGCATTTTAAAATTAGCAATATTGTCTTTAAACAATTTTGTCTTATACCGCTCTATGACATGTATCACTTTTAAGTTATTGTACACACTATTAAGATTCTCCTGGCATCATTTGGATCGACTAGTCGGCGCAAAAAGTTTATTTAAATGATGTCCCTGTAATGCTTGAAGGTCCGAAGTGATGTGATCTCTTAGTTCTCATATCATATAACGTGAACAGAATGCGTTATCAAGTTAAAAGCAATAAACACAAAATACAACATCAATAAATGAAAATAAAAGAAAAAAGAATTAACACTCGATCGGTCACTATACATTTTGCAAGGCCGCTCGCGTCGTTTGAATATAATCATTTTTATAGCCCAATGGCATTTATATCAAATAGAATATATAGATATACATTTGTGCAAAGTTTGATATATTATATAAAGTTTGATGCAATTTGGTATTTCTTAAATGTTGTGATGTGCAAAAATGGTTGAAGTTTGCCAATGTATGTTTATATAAAACATATCTCTAATATTGAGGGTAACATTGACTTAAAACGAATGGACTGGATCGATTTATTTTTGTTCTTGTTAAGTTACTCAGACACTGTTAAAATTATATTGTGACTATCTAGATGCACTGATGGGGGGCGACCTCAGGCGCCCCTCTGTATTTTATTGCACTCAAGTAAAACCACCAATTTTTAGTAAGCTAGCTGGATCCTCAAGTGACTGAATCTAACGTTACTAGCGTGAAGATGTTTAAAATACATATTTACATTTACAATGAAATTGAAAGATGAAATGTTTTAAAAAGTAAATAAAGATATACCATTGTTGCTCTACATCATATATCATATATCTAAGTGTTATTTCCATTATATAACAATCTTAAACATGTCACCCACCTGTAGAATAACATCGGTAAACTGGTCTTGTTTGAAAAATGGCAAATCTGTCATGTCCTGTTTGACGGGAACTTCTGTTTCTGGTTCGGACCGTGCGGTTAGGTCTACTCTGCTGGACATTATCTCAGTACTAGAAGCTGTCACATTACGCTCCATGCTACCAGCACGACTGGCTTTGGTTTTCGGCTCAGAGTGTGGTGGAATAAGAGACTTGGTTCGACTCCTGGCTGTTGATTGAGCGCCATCACGAGGCGTTGTTTTTGTTGACATATCCATTATATATTATAAACTGTCTACACAAATTATGCTAACATTACAAACTTGTTCCTTCGGTTTTTCTCAAACTAATGAGGTTAAGAATAAAACAATAGTATATATGGGTTTTAAAATATCATATATCAAAAATCGATTGTTGAATACGACAATTGAACAATAGGCAATTGAGAGTGTATTCTTTTTCGGTCTGATATTTTCAATTAAGTTATTGTTTAAATAAAGAGAGGTATTGAAATAAAAGAATTTGAATAAGAACATATTAATATAAAAATAAGATATATCGGCATCGATATAAGACGGTTTTTAACAAGGTTTTCATATCAGTTTCATCGATAACTTTGTCTTGTAAAATGACAAAGAATTGAAAAAACTAAACTTTAAAACAAACAACCTTCTATAGTATTGCTAAAACTACTTGTATTTGTTCTATAATATGGGGGTTGTAATTCATTAAAGTAATTGAAACGTAATAGGAATTTAGTGTTTAAACATTTAGATATATATGTTTTACCCGTTATATTAAAGTTTGTAATAATTTCATCAATGTGTTACATATTAAAGTATATAAAGCAAATATATGTAGGATGTAAAAGCTCGTCCTTGATTTAGGATAATAAGTGCTAAAAATCAACGACTGGTCCTGAATGGGGCCAGGAATCATTACACTATTAGTCTGGCGAGTTAACCACTCGACCATTCCGCCACTCAAAGCTTACTTCATTACACGTTAATTCATCAAAAAGATGGATATTTCTTTTCTTCTTTTTTTTCTTTTAACGAGGAAAAAGTTAGTCATATGTTTGACCTTGAACATTTTCAAAAAAGCCTTTGTTGTAGAAAATCGTGAAGATATTTGTGACAAATACGGAAAGGGCTGTAGGCACAAACTGTGTCACTTTATGTGAGTACAAAAGCATTTTACATATGACCTAACTGTCTGTCAAACTTACGGTTTAGTTTAATTTATACAACGTCTGTTTTCTACATTTTATCCGCTTTTTGTGCAATTTCAGCCCATAAAGATGCCGGCAATCTTGTCAATGTTTTGCATAATTAATTAGTATGCGTAAACCGAAATAAAAAACTCACTGTTACACCATGACAGGATCGTGTAAGATTTGCTATGAAAACACCGGAAATATGTCCAAAAATACACTCATGAGAAACGTTCATATCATTATGTAATTACTGCAGTCAAAGCAAAAAAAAGTGAATTTTATCATTATGTATGTATCCGTGACTTTTAACGTCATAACAGGGATAAATTGAGGTGTCTATGCACGACTCTTTTATTAATTAAGTCCATGTTACCGTTCAAAACACTCTGTTTCTAATGACAAATTAATCATTTAATATCCTCTTAAAGCTTATTCAGAACACTAAACTTGTCAAGAATAATTTTTAAAACCATGTTTCAAAGACCGATTAAGTTATGAAGATCAAAGTTTAATGGCACATTACGAGAATATTATACTTTTTTATTTTAGCAGAATAAATAGAGAACATTAAATGCGTGTGTCATTCTCGTGTTTGACTATGATATTAGGAAAACACGATATGGATGTGTTTCCTCAGTTGAAATGACTGTACTTTATTTCCATAAGAAAATAATGCCCAACATGGATTTGCAGTCTACAATCGTGATATTTTCCCTTGTCCCTCATACATCTCTGCTCCATGTAGAAAATGAAAAGTGGACTTTCAAACTCACATGCATGCACATGTATCTTATCAAATATGTTAACCATGAACAATTAATTCTTTATTTCTTAAATCATGCAATGTTTAGGACAATTTTCTGCAAATTTTCTTTCTTTGTCTTTCTAAAAATTACTAAAATTTCCAATTCTACGTAATTACCTTATACAATCTAACATGACAATATAATATGTTGTCCAACTAATGTTGTAAATACGTACAGTGCTAAATTTATCTTATTCTTGTTGTAAAACAATACTGCCATAAAATATCTATTACAATTTTCCATATTTTGTGACACTCGATGTGACAACCGACGTGATAGTCATTATGACATAAGCTGCTGTTGATCTTTCGATATAGTATAATGTGTAATGCCTGTTTTTAAATTAGTTATTTTGACATCGCTGTGAAGAAGTTATTTTGGCGAGTATATTATGTACGTAATCATCTTAGTTTTTAAAACATGTATTTCAGTAAGGAGGGGATTCTGCTGTAGAGGTCCTATTTATTTTACTTTGCTTATTTTAAAGTTTGTCTACTTTAAAGAAAAAAAGATTACAATGTTATACACAAGTTCATGGAATCAATTAAAATACATCAAAAAGGCATTAGAAGGCATCCTGTTTAATCCCAGATGTTTATATCATCATTTTTATTTTTTTAGAAATTTCTGATATAAAACAAAATGCCCCCAATAGATTAAGAGGCTGCTGCGTTTCTCTGATACCATTGTCAATGAATCGCTATCAAACGTGTTCATTAGACACTTACATAGCAGACGTATATAATCTGAACATATCATATATATGATAATATATAATAATAGCAAACATATTCAATCACGTTGGTATTTTTATGTAACTCATCATACATTATGTCGACTTTCTGCAATATAAATGCTTATGACCGAAAGATAAACATCTTCATCTTTGTTTAAAATTAATTTATAATGCATAATTTATATGACAGTTTAATTATAAACCTTTGTTCAAGTTTAAACAACAATAAATCATAAAACACACATATAAATGTGTTGGCATTTTAGAGGAAAACAATTTAATGTGGCTATAGACATCATATACCTGACATATATAAATGTTTACAGGCATGCAGGCATGACTAGAGTTTATTGTTTTACAAAATAAGAAATTTGAATAATGGTTTACAACAATAAACCACTTCCTTCCAAACAATATTTCAATTTTTAATGAAATGCATATAAGAAAAAAAAGACAACGCAGTTGCGACTCAGATTTATTTAAACCTTTGTCCAGTTAAATAACGTTTAAATTCAAAATCATATGAACATTAACAGATGAACCATTTTCACTTAAATCTTCGGTGATCAGCTAATTCATAACCGCTATTGTTGAGTTTGTATTCAATACAGAAATTCTTCAAGGAAGAAAGAGTGTGTTTATGAAAGAAATCAATGGTTAATACATGTAGACATGCTAATGTTTAACGAATAATACACAACACAACATACCAGTTATTCAAAACCATATATACTCAGAATACAATCACATATATAATTTAGGAGTATCTAAACAAATAAAACCCTGGGATAATAAAACCTTATTTCGTATAATATTTACAGACGTTATGATCAGCTTACAACAAAGGCATGTATACAGTTAATGACTACATACTACTAGCAGTTACTGAACAAACATGTTATAACAGAAACTGCATGCATACTGATAGAAGAACAAACTCTTTGGGAAAAGAACTTGGAAGATAAAGTAATCATGTATGTAATGATAAATCAACAAAATCCTCAAAACATCTACAGTACTATTCTTACGTAGTGGCCTTAACAAATTAGTTCATTGACATAACAATGTCAGTACAACTCAAATTTATTAGTCCAATTTTTTCTTTGTGATATGTTTCCCAGTTTATACTCAACATCTGATTTGTATTTTCTTTCTTTCTCAAGGGCCACGTTTAGTTTGGCCAATGTTTTTTGAAGTATCATCATTTTCACACCTTCAGACAATGCATCCGAGTGTACTAGTGACTTGGTCATGTCTGAAGCACAACAGTTGACGTGTTCATCCACACACATTATCAACAATTCATGGAAATTATATCTATCCGCCATGATCAAATATTCTTCATTAATTTCCGCTGAAATAAAATTGTTCTGCTTTTTAAAATAATGTTTTTGGCATAATACAACATTGAAAGGCACGAGATTAGAAAAGATCCCAACCATACACTCGATGTTACAACAAAATAATCTTAGCCCTGTCTCGAATCTCGGAATTTTCATTGCTCATTGTATATTCTATCCGAGAATCTGATTAATCGATTCCCTGAGATCTTCTGACGTTGAGTTGGGAAATAACATTGGAGCAACTTACTAGTATATATATTTACAATTTTTTTTTGTAACAATAGCACATCTACCACACTCCTTGCACCGACATAAAGAATATTTATATTCTCTAGTTGAGAAATTATACTGGAGGGCTTTAAAAATTGTAAAAGACCAGAAGCTAGTTTGACTTAAAACGATACTGCACATAGCTCGCACAAAAATAGTTTTGACATTCTGACTTATTCGTAGTTATACATACAAGGCATATGTCCGAGCCGATATTCTTTTCTGAGCTTTTCGTATGCTGCATATAGAGCGTTTTCACAGAGACGCTGCAATCTTAACATCTTGTATTCCTCCGCGAGAGGAAGTAGCTGTTTGGCAGCCTGTGCTGAAAAAAAGAACCATAAACATAATGATTATTGATATGAAAAGTGAATTAAAAGTTCTTAACTTGTGATGTCGTGGGTGTTTGATGTAAAATAAAATATATTGAAGGGTCGGCATTTAGGAATATGTTAGATTGTCCAATTAAGTAACAAGAAAAAGTCATAAATGGTTTAGCATACTGTTTTAATTTCTTATTATTAACGCTTTGTACAAACATATATCGACAAATATATATGGAATATATATATGGAATTTTGAAATAAACTGGTGAAGAATTTGAAGAAATATATCATATTTACCTTTTATAGTTTGATGGAAGGTTCTGGGATTAGAAATCGCGCGACATCCGTCATTTGTACTTTTTAATAGGTTTAAAGTCTGTTGTTATGATTTAACCAAAGTCAAGTTCACAAAATCGTCACCAGTTTATTTCAAACAATTCCATTTGACAGTAAATATAAAAAATAATATGTAATGAAAAATACACAGGATGAACGTTCACCCAAAAGGTTTCTCAAATGTTTTTAAATATACTGTTTATATCGGTCAAAATGTCCCAGAACAACATTATTTCATTCCTATAAACAAAATGTGTATCAAAGATATTAAAAAATTACTATATATAAACAAAAGATGTACCATCTTTTACATATAACATGTAATATATTTACATGTATACAATTAATCATATTGTATATATTAATATGAGTTCAATAAAATGGCCCTGGTCTGTGTTTGGACGCCGGACCTTCATCTACATGCCAATATTTATGCCAATTTGACTTCGGTTGTAATCTGTTTGCTTTCATTTCTGCTTCGGCTTTATGTCTTCTCTCTTTTTCTAAAGTTGTATTCAGTTTTGATAACTTCTTCCTAAGAATCAGAAGTTTAACTCTTTCAGACAGATTATCCGAATTGACGGCAACCTTTGCCATTGCGACTCCGGAGTTTGACACATATTCGTCTACACACATTTGGATCAAATCATTTATTCCATAGCGATCAGCAAGAAGCAAATATTCCTCATTTATCTCGGACGGTATTCCTCCATTCGGGTATTCTTTACGAACATTTATATAAGTAGAATAAAGAATCTGTTCACACTGTTTTCTTAATCTGTGCATCTCGTATTCCTCAGACAATGGCAGTAACTGTTTCGCTGATTGGGCTTCAATAGTAATTATAAAAAAGATAGATTATAGATTAAAGATTTATATCTTTCCTTGTGGAACGGTGAATTGAAAAGTGTAAAATAAGTGAAAATAAATTAGTATATACAAAATTATTTAAGGTTCCATTGTGTTGGAAGCTTTAGGCTTATTGAAACACCCTCGAATCCGTTTTAGGGATATAACACCTCTTAAAGATTTTTAGTATTCATACAAACATATGGAAAGAATAATTTTTTATCTGAGGATTTATTCAATAAAAAGTTTTGAAATATAATGACATTTTCTTGTTTTTCCATGTAGCTGACTAGGTATTGAGTCATCGTGTCAAATTTCAAGCGGAAGAACAATGCAGTACATTATGCTCTCCTATACCTTAACTTCTATATATATATTCATATAAAACGGGCTGGTGTATTAACTTAGACCTTATTTGTATTTATTGAAAGCCATCAAAGTTGAATTCCAACACATTTTTTTAAATGTCCTGAAGTTTGGAAGGTAATATTATATCACAGTCTAATAGGGTAGGTAGGTAGGTAGGTAGGTAGGTAGGCAGGCAGACAGGCAGGCTGGCAGGCAGGCTGGCAGGCAGGTAGGTAATAGTCCAAGTACAAGTAATAAGCAAGTATTTTCTTTCTTTTTTCACATCGATTGAAACTTACAGACATACGAGAGGGGAATAACTTATAAAAGTACAAAAGTAAGTAAATTTTGGATACAAACGTATTTTCAAGAGTAAGTAGTACCGAGAAAATGTGAATATGGTTTGCTTTAAAATGAGATAATAGAGGAGTCTAGGACTATATTTATTCCATATTAATGAAGATCAAATATATTTTCTTTCATGACTGGTGAAGATATATATTTCGTTACACCGATTAGACCTTTTACAGTTCACAATATTAAAAAAAGGAACAATTTTAATTTTAAATCACCTTACGACACGACACGAGACAAAAAATAGCGGACAGAATAGTATAAAACGTTTCATTAATTTGGATTACTAAAGATTGAAATATGTTTTATGAATATCAATATATAGAGGATATTCGAGTTTTTTTCTATAAATACATGATTTATTTTCATCGAGTAGTATGAAAATAAGTATTTCATGATTGGCAATAGCCACGAGTGAAATATGATTACTTTCATATCACAAGAACTAACACCTGAATTAAAAAAAGTATTCCTCTTCTCCTTTAATATTTTTATTTATAAAAAGTTTGGCAAGCCATCAGTGAAAATACGGAAAATATATTTCAATGCAGTAAAAATAATTTTTCACAGTGAAAATACGGAAAATTGAAATACGCATTTTATTTCATCAGTGTTTCTTAATATTTCAGTAATAAGTATATTAATATTTCAATATTTCATTTATAAGCACATATACCATTTATGGTGTAGGGTACCCTTGGGTCAAGGTAGCACATTAACTCCACTATATCGTCTGCGTTCTTTTGTGATAGGTCAAGGTCGTGCTTCTTTGCGTTGCCAAGCATTTTCTCAAAGACGGGTGAGTTGTATGCTAAAATACAACGGGATGTGTAAAGTTTCCTGCCACCGGAAAGCTGAAATGAATCAGTTGTAATATATAGCTCTTCTTCTTAACAAAATATGACGCTTTATTCATTTTTCATGGCATACATGTCAATGTCATGGATTTGAAATTGAAGGATATTTGGTATAAGTTTAAATTTGTCAAAAAAATATAGATAAGAAATAAAAAAGGAAGATATGTAATGATAAAGAACTATCCAGTATTTCGATTTACCACAGTTTTAGTCTTTCGGGAGCCTTGATGATCAGGTGGTTCATCGGTACTTACAAGGAGAGCAACATCGGAGAAAAAATCCTGTTTAAAGAACGGTAACTGTCCATCGTCCTCTGGTATAATGGGAGGTAACTGCTGTCGTGCAGGTTGCATGTTGCTGCGTTTCCTGTTCGACATTTTGGATATATTTAATGTTTCAAGCGTTTTATCTTTATCTATATATCCAATATCACATACATAAAGTCATGTATGATGTGTCTCACCACTATGATAAACTGTTATGTTAGTATTAAAGTTAGTTATTATGTTAGTGTTAAAACAAGATGATTTATGTCTACTCGTCGCAAACCTTACAAGCTGCCATTAAATAGAGCCACGTTTTAGAATGCACTTTAATTTGCACAATTATACCATATTCCTTTCGCTATATTCCATATTCTAGCAACTTATTTATTCGTGTGTATAAAGTCTTATACTGGTCTAACAAAGGGAAATTTGATATAAAAAGTCTGAACGGTTTGAAAGACATGAAACAATTCACTAACTATGAAAGGGTTTTAAATATTTGTATATAATATATGATTACTTTATCAAACCATTTCTGTCACTAGTTGGCTTAAAATCTTTTGTTTTTGAAAAGTTTAATGTATTTTTTTTCACTTATTAAAAGAGGTTTAGTCAATACTATGTTAAGCATAATATTATATTCCTGTAAGACTGAAGTATCTTCGACATTATGAAAGATTAATATTTCAATGCCGGGTTTAGATTTTTTTTTGATTTTGTATATACGTTATAAGATGAGAGTCAGTGTTTAAAACATACATCATGTTGTTTCAGGGCCAACATTGCACCGGAATTGTTGTGAAAGCAATACGCTTATTTTTTGGAAGGTTTTAACTCTACCACCTCTGTTGATCCATTTATCTATCTTCTATTTTGTCAAACTCCTGCTGGGGATCTAGACTTTTAAACAATTCAATATTCTTAAACCAAATACACCGTGTATATCCAGTAACGCAGGAATGTGCAAATAACGCTGAAAGTGTGCAAAAGTAACGCAGAATTGCGCAATTTAGTGGCTAAAACGAGCACCGCAATAGGTAAATGGACCAATATTATTTATTGTACACCAAATTGGAAGAAACGAGTTAGCACATACGACTGCTGAGACATTATGCTTTAAACCTCATCATGATAATGTTTATTTTTCAAGATCATTCGTGAAAATGACGACCTGACTAGCGTATTGATGGCGATTTTTAGTCACGTTGATATATTTAAAAACAATAACATACATATTACTTTATGATCTTTTATATTCGGTGTACCTGAGACATTTTCCAATCTACACGTATCATATAATACGTAATTTAGCAAATAAAACGTGATTGAGACCATTTTTACGAGGTAACGCCGAATACTGAAGTAACGGCGGTTATCTCATTTAAAGTCGCTAAATCCTATTTTACCAGTTTCCTTCTATTGTTATACGACACTTGTAGTTTGACAAATGTCTTAGGTATACAGAATATGAAAAAAAAAGTTATAAATGCTTTGAATGTACATATTTATTTGACGAAACACAAAACTCACATTCAAAACAGTAATCAGGTTGTTTTTCTCACGAATGATCTAAAAAAGTAAACATAATTACTTACACAAATTGTAATGCTGTTTTAAGTATAATGTCGTAGCAGCCGTATGATTTAGAATATGCACGGTGGAATACTGAATGTGAACTTCGCAGCTTGTACTGGTGGGTCGAGCTTTAATTGTTTTATGCACAACGTTCACCTCAGATGTTAATAATGTAGTTCTTAAACCTTTTAGGGATGCCTTCAACCAAGTGGAGCTCACGAACAAGAATCTGGAATCATGTCCTCCCCGCACCAGCAACAGACTTGATAGCATTTCAACAAAACGTGCCTTTGTTTACAATTATTAAATATGCAAGAAAATTTTGCAGTTTCCATGAAATAACTAACCTAACAGTTGATACGTTTCGCTTGACACAGATATAAACACCCTATTATCACACCCGTTAACAAGTAGCAAATACGACAGATTGATGCAGGTAGAACTTGCTATAGAAATTTCAGTTTTAAACCGGATTGCCAAGATATATTCTTCCTTTCCGTCTCTTTTTATAGACATAATTTTCCATTATACATTATTATTATTATGCAGGAATCGATGGCATGATTAACAGAAAAAACTTACCAAGCATACAATTGTTCTACCCACAACCAACTTACTGATCTACTTAAAACAAATTTACAACTGTGTTTATAATATTTAAGTCAATATTTACAAAATGAAACCTTGCAACGGAAGAATAACACAATGCAAATACTTTTCGAAGATTTTTTTTTCCGGCGGACAAGACATTATTAATCATCTAGTTCCATATAAATGTATAAACTTGTGGTGAAATTTTATCTTTGATGGCATTTTACTTAAAAAACGCACAAACTATAATGGGATAGTAGCTTTAATGCCGCCTGTGAAGTCGTCATTATTCTAGACCGCTATATTTATTTCCATGATCAACCTTGGCAACCAAATCAAACATCGATACATTTCATTGCTAATAAAATGTGTTTGTATAAAGAAAGAGATCAGTCAAATGATTATTTGATTGTTGCAAAAAAAAATAATGTCAACACCTAACAGATGATTGCTATATTAACAAACACCTTTTTAAAAATTCAATAGTCTAAAATGTTTTTTTTTTTAGATATATTTAACCGAGTTTATGGCATATTGACCGCAGGCTATATTTTCTTTTATGGAACGCCATAGCTGCCTTATGTTTTTACATTTCTTTTTATCTTGCCTAGAAAGCGTCTTTTCATGTTAGATATTGATATTAGTGTTGTGTTGCCATAGTATTTTGTCAAATTGTCTAAACATTAATTGCCTTAATATGCGTAGCAGTAGTCTTATCTCTTCAAAATGTGATGTTGACTTGTCTTAACATTGTTAACTTATTTCAAACAGTAGTGTTATCATGTCAAAATGTCGTTTTGGCTTCTCTGAAATGTGTCATATTATGTCAACAAGTCGCGCTATTTGGTCAAATTGTGGAGCTGTTTTGTCAAAAGACTGTCTGATCATTTGAAACAGTAGTGTTCTCTTGTCGAAATTTGGTGCTGACTTGTCAAAGCACAGCTTTATTTCATCAAACTGCTATGTTATTTTGTCAAAATACGGTGTTTAAATGCCTTAACATTGTCTTATTGTGTCAAACAGAAGTGTTAATTAGCCAACGTTCACTACTGAATTGTCTTATTATATCAAGTATTCGCATTACCTTGCCGAAATGGGGTGTTGACTGAACTAAATCATGCCTTATTATGATAAACGGTATGCTATTTTGTTAAAAAGCAGTCCTAATATATCAAAAAATTGCGGTATCTTGTTGAAATGTGGTAATGACTTGTCATAACTCTTTCTTGTAATGTAAAACAGAAGTGCTATATTGTCAAAATTTGATGTTTTCTTGTAGAAAACAAAAACAGTCTTATTATTTCTAATAATTGTGTTATTTTGTTCAAATATAGTTCTGTCTTGAGAACGCACTGTCTGATTTTGATAAACCGCCCGTTATCTTTTGTGCTTTATCTTTTCACGCTCCGCGTGGGCTCTGGTCACGTGATACTAAATTTGGACAACATCGCACCTGGACAGGATAACACGATTATCTGACATAATAAGACTGGAGTTAGACAATGTAAGACAATGTAACGTGATAAATTAGCAAGTCAACGCCACTGTTTTACATAATAATACTGTGTTTTAACAAGTAAACACCACATTTGAAAAGAAAAAAAAAACACTTCGCCATAAAAGGACGATGTTTAGTCAAATTAACACTGAAACTTGACAAAATAAAATGACACTTTATCAAAAAGATAGAAATTTTAGAAAAGTTATCACCACCTTCCGACAAGATAATATGACTATTTGACATAATAAGACGAATCTTAACAAGTTAAATCTGCATTTGGACATAATAGCGTGTGACAGTCCGGCATACTAAAATAGCGTTTTAACAGTTAATAACCATGGTTTGTATAGATACCACCATTATTTCAACATGTGTAAACACTGCCTTGCTAAATGTGGTGTTGAAATGTCTTGAAATTGTCTTATTATGTGAAACAGAAGTGTTATCTTGTCGGAGCTTGGTGTCATCTTGTCCAAATATGATCCTGGTTTGTAATGACAATGTTGTGTTATGTTATACCGTCGTTTTGTCTTGTCAATATGTGGTATTGACTTGTCTAAACACCGTCACATTTTGTCAGACTGCCATGACATTGTGTTCAAATTCGGCGTTATCTTGCCTAAATAATGTCTTTTAGGTCAAAATAGAATGCTGTCTTGTCCAACTGTGGTGGTAAATTGTCTAGAAATTGTCTTATTATGTGAAACAGTTGTGTTATCTTGTCGGAACTTGGTGCCAACTTGTCAAACTCATGTCACCTAATAAGACTTCGTTATGACAGGTTCTCATAAAACGATGGCAAGCCAACACCACTATTAAACATAATAAGACGCTTTTCGGGAAAATAAAGCGAAATGTTACAACATGAGGCAGCTATGGCGTTCCATATTCTTTTGTAAAGTATAACACAATGACCATTCAATAACGGTCTATTCATAATCGATGTAATTTTATCACCTTTCCAGCGACTGTGTTTCAGTTCAATTTTTGATACTATACATAACATAACATAAATTTATGTTATGATAATATACAGTACACACGTATGGAGATTTTGTGCTCTTTTGTGTGCAGGGGTGTATTACATGTATAATGTGCACACAATAGAGCACAAAATCTTAGTACTAAGTTGCACACAACTTTTTTTACGTATTTTAACGAAGTGTTAAAAAACCGTTGACACCGTCAACATTTCACTTTCGGTTTCGATTTTAGACTATTGAATTTTTAAAAAGGTGTTTGTCAAGTTATAATATAGGATTGTGACTTTATGAGAGCAGTAAGTATTCTTACAAACAATTACTATAAATTATAATATCAAAGCATGAAAAAGAAAGGTGCCTACCTGTTACGGTAAAGTAGACGACGTGTCTCGACACATTCTTTTAATCGTTAAATTAAATAAATTTGTGTTGACTTTGTAATCGTTAAAGATATACTATGCTCATCTACAGATAAATGACCTATTTTGAAGAAATTAATTGATATTCCCTATAACTAAATTACTGGTCAAGTTCATATGTTTTTTTAAAAAGAAAGAACTGCCAGATTTTGTTGTTTTTAATGACATATTAGCCTATATACACAGTATATAAACGATTTGAACCCCAACCGGATCTTGTGAGAAGATTTTATTGTCAGCCATATTCTGCCACCTCACTTGTTTACGATATTGGTATTTATATTGATACTGATGGACGTTAGGTTAGTAAATCTATATTTATATTGTAAGAGAGAAACTTTATTAAACGTCTAAGTTATGCAAAACATAAATGTTAGCACGAGGGCTATAAAATAATCGAAACTCACGAACTGCTTTCATGTGATCAACACTGAACACGAACAAAAACCCGTCTTATTCCAAGGTTGATTTAGTTAAAAATTGAATTGTGTTATCGAACTACTAAAGTAATCAATAACAAACGATAATTTAGTCATATGCATAACATATTGCTGTATCTTGAACATGAATTTAAGAGTTTTACCAAGGAGGTCATTTCCGTACACTGAACGTTACTTGCTGGTGATTGTGAACCCTACTTGTGAGTTTACGAATTTTATCTGTACCCTGACTTGTGAGCATTTTTAAAGATTTATTGGAGAAAACATTTACGTTTATTGCGATTTTGTATCAATTATTGCGAGAAAATATAAATGATTGTAATAGAATTTTAGTATATAAGGTGGGATCTAAGGTATTTACCGAGAATTGGTTTAACTGATTGTTAATCATTTGTTTATTAAAAAATATAATGTTATGTATATCTTTCTTTCATATCATCATGGAAGAATACAACTGCATATACTGTTCAGTAATGACTACGAATTTTAATGCCACCATTGACCACATAATAATTCGCCATCCAGACTGCAACTTGAAAATAAGAATAAATACTGATCAAAATAAAATTCCCTACTTAAATAATTTCAGCGTCATAGCCAATAACGTAAAAGAAAAAAAGATGTTTATAACACCAATAGCTGAAACACTGACAATTAAAATTTCAAAAAATCCCGAATATTCTCCGTTTAAAACGATGCCAAAATTGTCGACGCCTATGAAAGATATACAAGAATAAAAGTCGTACAGTCAGAAATAGAAACTCAATGAATTTCTGAGAATATAAAACCGTGTTTTAAAAAGCAGAATGACATCAAGGGTAGGTGTAAAACTTTCAGCATGTTGAAATCCGTTATCTGCAAAAAATCTTATGATATTTCGAGGTTTATTGAAACGTGACGTTATATAATGGTCACGTCAAAACTAACACTAAACTTAAGAAAGTTATAGTACATATGTAATATTTTAGCTTTATATATTTCCAAAGAAAAATGAATGGTAAGTGAAGATGAGGTTTGTTAGTTAATTATTCCTATCAAGAAATAATTGACTTTCTGATTCGTATTACCAGCAACTTCATGCTGATATTTTCGTAGACAGTGAAAACATGACGAAGCTCCATTCATATGCAGTTTTAGTTACTTACATAGAACTAAAACATGTATCATGCTCTTGTGACATAATAACTTCATATTCCGCGCAATAAAATTTGGAACTTACAACAAAAACACAATAAAAATCATCAAAAGTGACTCGCAAGTAATGGTTCAGTGAAAACACAAGTAGGGTACAGATCATTAAAATTGTTTTAGCAAGACGGGTACAGTTATCAGATATGTCGCCTCTATTATTTACTAAGTTTTATCAAGATTCAAAGATATTTTCACAAGTGTATGTCCGGTAACATGAGGTTAAGACAATAAATTAAAGATTCAGATATGAGTTATAGTGATATAAAACAATTTTAGGCATAAATTTGCTTGTGTAATCGGCGTGTGTTGACATAAACAAAACATGAGGCGAAGAGCACAGCGTTTTATGCGCATATATTTTACGAAGAAGGTTATGGATGTATATATAAGCAAAGATAAAGTATTTCTCAATATAATTCAAATGTTAACATACCTTAACATATTAAATTCAAGCCGATATTTAATAATTTAATGTGTCATCCCGCCTGATTGTACGTTTAGATGCTGAGATTTTCTCACAAGATCCGGTTGGGGTTCAAATCGTTTATATACTGTGATATAGTCACACTGTGTTTAGAGTTTAAAAACAAGTGTAACATATATTTTTTTCAGTGTGTACTCAAAAGATGTTTATAATTATTTTACATTTAAAAGAGATCCAGTATAGCAATAATCAGTATTTTAAAAAGGATAATTAAAATTAGGACGTAACAGGGTAATATAAGATACTAGATGGATTTGTCACAGTTTGAATTGTTGTTCTGTTTCCTATGTTTCCATTTGACTCTGTCATAGTCTCTTCAGCGTTCACGCTTAAAATTAAACTGTGATAGGACCCTCACATCAGATAAAAGAACAAACAACAAACTTTAAAACTTTGGGAGTCACAACTCTGTATCTTTTTTTATCTATTTTCTATCTAATTGTGTTAAGTCATTTTTTGCAGGTTGATGACGTGACAAGCAAGTATGTCAGGTGTGAGAGTAAAAGGTATCCCTGTAAAGTGTGAAGAAAAACATATAAAGATCCACTTCTCAAAACCTGAAAACGGTGGTGGTCCGATAGAGAGAATATATTACCCCTTGTTCAACAATGATGCTGTCGTTATATTTGAGAACTCTGAGAGTAAGTTTATTATGTTTGTTAGGTTCTCTTGAATTGTGGCTTGATCGTGATTACGTTGATCTTGAGATATCTCTCAGATGTTTATTTAGAAAAAAAGCCACGATTAACTTTGCAAGAGTATGTTTGTTTGGCACTGGCCTTCACCTTCATGAAAATTAAGTTTTCATAAAAGCTATTTTTTGCAAAACAATTCTTAATGATCTTTTTGTAAACCATTACTGATGTCAATTGATAAGATCTGCGGACTTGAAAAAACCTAAAATAAGAGTGTGTATTAATTATTTATTTAGCTGTTGAATCAGTGTTAGCTATAGAGGAACATGTCGTTATGAAAGAATTACATGTGGAAGAACTGCCTTTCCCCGAGGTTTGTCATTAACATATTAAGACTGCATACTTAAGAGATGAGTGTAGTTATTTCCTTTATCAAATTAAAGAAAATGTTTAAAGTGTTTAATAAAAATACAATCAATATTACTAAAGTTTCACAATTGATCTGAAAGTGCAATGCTTCAATATATATACTTGTATAAAAGTTTCTTCCTTAATTTCACAAATGTTCAATGATAGAGATAAAAGATTTAAATGACTCACGAATAGTTACGAAATACATCTGTCAAGGGATCAAATGGTATGTGTTATTTATACAGGCTTTTACAGTATTAGAGGCAAAGCTAGAACCTTCAGTCGCTGCCCTCATTCAAGCAACAGACAAAATCAAAGATGAAATTCTATATCACATGAATGTTGAATTTTGTTATGATCAGGCAGATTGTTTAACTGGGGTTCGTGGTAACTGGTACATGTTAGAATGTCTCTGGGCATATATAGACAACATTTCAAAACGACAAGCTAGAGCGAGACGACGTCAAGTTCAGGTAAAGCCACAAGCACATAACCAGGCTGATCAAAGTAGGCCAATGGAAGTTGACGATCAAATGATAAGCATGCCTTCAGTTTCAAACAAATCTGTGGCCACGGACGAACCATTTTCAGATGAAGACAATAAGTTGGAAGACCTGAGAAATGTTGGTTCTGAGACTAATACAAATACAAAAATACCAAAGAAAGCTGGAACAGCTGTCAAAGATAAGAAATTTGGAAAAATAGAACATGAACTTGAGAAGAAGAAAAAACTTGAAGGAGAGCTCGATAGCAGCATCGAACATTTATCAGGTTTAGATTTAGCAGAAACTGAGAACAGTGAATGTGCGAGTGAGGGAACTGAGGTTAATTCATCTGAGATAGTTATCATAAATAACACACCAGACGACTTTCGAAGTCTTGACTTCCGGTTTGGGCCATTAAAAGTAAGCGTTTACAGTGGATTGATCACCATGGCTGAAACAGATGCTATTGTAAACGCTGCTAATGGTAGTCTAGGTCATTACGGCGGAATTGCCGATGCCATTGCTAAAGCAGCTGGAGTTGAAATGGAACGCCAGTGTGAAGAATATGTGAGAAAACATGGAACCGTCCCAACTACAGAGGTCATGCATACATGTGCTGGGGGTACGATTAGTGAAAAGGTGAAATACATCATGCACGCTGTAGGACCTATGTGGACGTCATGGTCTGAAAACAGATGTCCTAAAGAACTGACACAAACTTTCTTGAACTGCATGATATATGGGAATGATGTTCTAAAGTTGCACTCTGTCACTATGCCAGTTATAAGCTCAGGTAAAAAGACTGAAAATCACAATCACTCTGATTATGAAGCACGAAAGTAAGCTCAATTTCAATTTAAATGCACATTAAGCCTGTGAAAGGAATATGATTTTAGCTCTGAAGAAAAGCAAACGCGTGTTTTAAAATGATTAAGAAATTCATTAAGATGCTTATCAACTAAAGAAAGTACAGGTATCTTTGAATGTGTAATAAGTTGTCATAAAAAGCAAAACGTTTATCATATGGGTAATTTTATTTCGATACTTTATAACTTTTCTAATGACCAATTTCGCTGAGAACCAAAAGAAACTGTTAACTGTACACCAAAAGTAAAAGCATTTTAGAAATAAACAGGGTTTTAGGTTTTAATGGGCCTTTAAAATAAATTCAAGTGGGTGCACAACTAAGTCTTATATCTCTAAGTTATTAATTTCTTTCTCATTACAACAAAATTTCGATCATTACATTTCATTTAATGGGCTACTTCTACTGTTACACAACAAAGGCAGCTTCTTCTGGTAAGAGAGAAATAACAAGATTTGTGTTCATAAATTGATATTCACCAGAAATTAAATGAATCTTCAGTTGATGAATCTGTTAGTCTGTCATTTTCTTTTTACCATTTACATGTACAATGTATATAAATAGCAAGACTTTTGTGTTGGACTCATGAATTTTTGGGAAAAAATACAATGGAATTTTTACAAAAGAGGGAGAAATGACTTTTGATATTAACTGAATTTTTAGAGGGAAATTTATAATTTTATAAGAAATGGGAGGAGGCCTATAAATGGCCTCTGCAAAGGTTATGAATAACCTTCAATATTTTTACTTGCATTTCATTGAAATCAAATTACTGCATTTGGTGAATATATATCTTATATATAAATAATACAGCTAACGTATCTCCTTGTGCTGTAATGAGTAGTATTCTTTCACTGTATAAAGTTTTCTTTTTTGTTTTTCTTTACAAAGGTGTGTTTGGATGTCCCTTAGAGATCTGCATAAGATCATTTTTGAATGCCGTCCTCCTGTTTGCAAACGAGCACATGAATGATTCCATCCACCTGCGTGAAGTAAACCTGGTAAACAACAATAGTGATAACACAGCTATGACGGTGATGCAGCTGCGGGATCTCTTTTCCAAGGAAACACGGACGCTCGTCCGTGAAGCCGAGCAGCAAATTCAGCAGGAAATAGATGGTGAGTGGAACAGAGTTAAAAGTATGTGTCTATTTTTATGCATAGATGCTAATGTCATTAAATAAATAATTATAAACAAAAATGCTACCAAGGCCCACATGTCCTATATGAACATGTTTATACTATCCTAAAGTGCAGTGTCATTATTGATGAAGCAGTAAAGTGATGTCTTTACGAATTACGAGTATTTCAGTGTGTTTTTCGTCTTTTCGTAGCGTTCGTTAATACAGTTTTACCATAATGATTCACCCTTAACTTTAACGAAGTGACTTCATTCACTTCCGATTACCCCGCAATACAAAGAAGTTATTTGGAACTATTTCCAAATGATTAAATATTTTTAATTGAAAAAGCTTTATAATCAAATGATTATTGCGATTAAAAATATTTTAATTGAAAAGTAATTTACAAAGGATTCTTAAAGGAAAATGTTTGTAGGAAACTCGTAGATCCCAGAGTATGTAGAATTCCTATAGTATATCTCAGGTGAGCGATCAAGGGCCATCTTGACAATCTTGTTGTTATTTTGATTTAAGATTTTGAATCAATGAGGTCCGTAAAGCGGGAACAAGGCCAGCGACTTTCGCTAGACAGAGACACAAGTTACAGTCTGGAATCAAGATTTGAACACACGCGTGAGTTTACAAGGGACAAGTACAATATTACGAGTAGGAAACATTTAGATCTGTCAATAAGGGATCAACATCCGATAAGTACGTCAAGCACGAACTACCCAGTACATTATGACAGAAAGTCAGGGATACTTGCATCAGGTGGCCTTGCCGATAAGAGTGATGTTGATAGACAACTACTTGCACGGGAAACTAAAGTCGATGTCTCTTCAAAAAGACAAATGACACCCCCTCCTACTAAAAGCTATAATACTGAAGAAAGTGGGTTTTCAAGGGGAGCAAGTTCTAGCCGTGACTATAGCTATTTACAACCGGACCAAACATACCGGTCAAAATATACCTGACAAAAAAGAGACTTTGTTTTGGGTGGGCTCGTTTGTTTAAGAGAGGACAAAATGAATTATTTCGTTCATAGGTTAAACGCCCTTTATAGAAGTGATTTACACATCCGTAAAATATATATTTGTAGTTCATAAAAATATTAATACATCTGCCACAACTGGCTAAAAGACATTTAGCTCTCATTTTTACCGTCACTTTTTTTTAATTTATTTGCTTTTAAAAATCATTGTTACATGCTCTCTGTATATCTATATTTTGAAAATGTTAATAGTCGTGGACATTTATATATGTGCTTGCTGTTAGTACAATATGGAAAATTTACATTACTTAAGCGTTGTCGTCTGTGGGAAGAATGGTCAGTCTTCAAATTCATTATGTCTTGCGAACGTTAACGAGCTTTGTCAGAATTGCACATACTGTACATGATATCTTGTCATTTAGTCGAACTTGGCCATATAGTACATTCATGATATCTTGCCATTCTGTTGAGCTTAGCCCGATCTACATGTTATTGCCTCGGCCGAATCGTACATATTTGATATCTTCCCATAATACTAGTATTAGAACTTGTCCCGATCGTAAATTCATGATATTTTGCCAATCCATGCAATATTTTAGACAATGTACAGAAGCACCGACATTTCATTTGTTAAATGGATAAATCTTAACGGAAAATGTAACGACCTTGAAATGGCTCACTACGTAGCAATTGCGCATGTGATCTTTCTTCAGGGGGAACAATTCAATACGTGAAATAACGTTGATCACATTTAGTTACTCCCCTTTCTTTAAAAGTCAATATGAAAAAAACTCAAATGATCAGAAACATAAACATTAGCGAAACATCAAATATCAGCACAAAGTTTCGTGTTGTGATTGAAATGTTAAAGTTAAAAAACTAGACATATTTCAAGAAGTTCAGTTCCTGGAGGGGGGGGGGGGGCTGTCTGAGCTGGAGTTGGGCAATCAAATGTAATCTTACAGAGCGGCTAAAAAAACCTTCAATTTTCACGTCATTTTAAAAAAACAGCAAGTATTGCTTTTAGCGCAAAAATATATGATGGTGAGAAAAAGATAACTTTTTAATTAATCATATTTGCCCTGACGTTTGATTTCCTTTGTTTCACCTGTCTTTTCTAAATTACGTTTTCGTTTGGTTAATTAACATAGGTGCCCATCTGCTTACAAATAAATTATTACTATAGCATAGCCCTATATAATTCCTGTATGTAGCAGACCACCTATATTATAATTCCTTTGTTATAAAATTATAATTTTTGTTTTGTCATTATGTTATTTATTTCATACATATATGCTTAGGTATGGACTACTCATAAAAGTTTGATGTTACTTTTTCGTGTGGTTCATTTTTAATTCACTCTACTGGTTATAGCTCAAAAGAGCACAACTTACTCATAGTGAGCTATTGTGACCCCCTTTATCCGTTGTCCGTCAACATGCGTCGTCAACAATTACTTTAAACAACATCTCCTCTGCAACCAATCACTGCACATCGGTCAAACTTTACAGGAATGGTCCTTCGGTGGTCCCCTTTCGAAGTTGTTCAAATGTTTCCGGTCTGTTGCATATGTTGTTCAAGGGGACAACTTAACTTATGTAGGAAAATACATATTCAAGCCATATTTTCTCAAACCAAAATGCCTAAAGCTTAAATATTTGGCATGCTGTATTGCCTTGTGGACCATTACATAATGTACATGTATCTAAATCATGTCCCTCGGGTTAAAATGTTGAACGCCCAAGGAGATTGGGTCATGATTCATTTTAACCTGCATATGATGTTGATAATGTCCCATGAGTCAACATTCGCCCCAATTAAGGAGGCACTTGATTTATATAGACTTTTATAGGACTTGTGTTATTGTCACTCATTCCAATACTAATTAACCTATAACAATTAAATTTCATATGTGGAGACACCTTGACCAGTTCTACTTACCTCACACATTTTCAGGGTCACAAGGACCTGATACATAAAATAAAATCAACGGGCCATAAAGTGAAAGTACATATTATACATGGGGACTTCATTCTTTCTATGTGGATGCATCTTGATATTTCTAGTTCTCAGGTGACCGCTTTGGGGTCAATCGCCCCCTTTGTGTGAAAAGGTGATGGTAACGAACTCAAAGTACGAGGGATGTTCGGAAAGAATTCCTTATTGTCCTCTATCTCGTGATCCACGTGGGACACGACATACCTGTATAGGGTAACAATTCGACCTTTCCAGTGTTTACAGTTTTGTGTAAATAGGTTAGCATGTCATCCAATTGCTACACTGGGATAATACATAGTCACTGGTTGACCTGGTTTGCACAAAAGAACACATGGTTATGTGTGTGATACTGTTTGTGAGCAGTTGACCTAGCAATGACTGGAAAAGGTGTGGCTTAATGTTCCGCTACGAAAAACCGGAAAGGTCCATACCTACACAACGGTATATAAATGTACATGTTAGACTAAGTGAAAGACATACAATTTGCCATTTAAATACACGCAGTCATTGACCACTGTAGTAAAAATGGTTGGTAGAAGCGTCGACAAAAAAGATGAAATACGGGCTTACATCAAAGCTCGCTCAAAACTGGGTTGCTCTTTGAAGCAGTTGATGACTGAACTCTCTACTGCTTATGGGCCTTCTTGTGTGTCTTATGACACAGTTAGGCGATGGAAAAAGAAATTTGAGTCTGGTGTAGAGTGCATCAAAAATGCACCAAAATCAGGTAGGCCAAAATCTGCATCTCGTAACGAAATCGTTTCCAAAATAAAGGATATCATTGAAGGAGATGCCAGATTTACAGTTCGTGATATTGCACGAAAGGTAGGCATATCACTGTCAACGGTTCACTTTATTTTGAAGAAGCATTTAAAAGATTTCTGCTAGATGGGTGCCACATCTGTTGACCGATGAGCAAAAGAGGCAACGGGTTAAGGTGGCCAAAAAGCTGCTTATAAATGTTTCCAAAATATGACAAAAAAACAGTTTGCCGTCACAGGTGATGAAACTTGGGTCCATTATTTTGTGCCTGTCAGAAAAGTTAACAACAAAATCTGGGCCACTAAACACAACAAACGCCCAATAATTGCTGAACGGTCTTTGAGTGCAAAGGTTTTGTATGCAATTTTCTTCTCTGGTGAAGGAGTCGCAATAAAAGTGCCGGTGAAAAAGGGCAAAAGTATCACTGGGAAGTACTACAAAGGCGTAGTAAACTGAAAACGTATTACAAGAAACGACGCCCTGTCGCTGGTTTTAAGCATATCCGTTTTCTACATTACAATGGGCCCGCTCATACCTCCGCAATAGTTTCGGCTTTTTTGACCTTGCCCCATGTGATTTTTTTTGTTTCCGAAATTGAAATCCTTCCATGCTGGGCGGAAATACAAGTCCCGACAGGCACTTGGATCTGCCATTCATCAGTACCTTATTACTGTGCCCAAATCAACGTACCGTGACGCCTTCAAGAAGTGGATACATCGGCTATAACTTTGCATTTCTAGCCACGGGGAGTACTTCGAGGGCATGAAATGAACACTTTTGAGCTAACTTGAAATTTAAAGTCTCCAGATAGACATAAGCAATACATTTCGAACATCCCTCGAAAATCTCGAATCAAATTAATAGATAGAATAAGAAACATCTACGCTTTTGGTAGCATTGTGATCATTGTTTACTGATTTTACGCCGATTTTTACACCTTTTTGACTTATGATAAAAAGCAATTATTAATTAAAAATATGTATATATACATTTCAATGTGTACACGCTTGCGATTACAAGGGCATGCTACTGTTTATCCATCAATAAAAAAAACGCGACAAGAGTAAAAGACAAAATTATGTGATGATATTATGAAGTTTGAGGTAAATCCCTTCAGTTACAATAAAGATAAGAGTATAAATTGAATACTTAAAAGCAAAATTATAAGTTTAAATGGAAGGTAATTCTTGAAAAATTGTCACTAGATTTGCTAACCTTAACATAAATGAAGTAAATTATTATGGTGTAAATATTTATGTAAAATCATAAAGTCAAAAGTTGACTGTTATAAACCCTTTTTGTATATATAATGCATGTGGTGTAAAAAAAACACATCTTTTAGGTTTTGGAAATAAAGAAGATAAAGGAAAAACAGTAAACACTATTCAGAAATCTGGACTGGATGCGGAAGCTATGCTTTGTAGAATAGCTCTCCATATATTTCGTATAGTCACGCTAAAAACCGATTTCCGTTTACAAGTATTATGTTTTTTTCGACAATCCTATGATGCTTTGTATAAATAACAAACCTATACTTCCCCCATATATACAAGTTTAGGACAAGATATAACATTATTAGATAAAATACCTGTATATAGTTACTTGCTAAAATGTTGGCAAAATAGAATTGGCAACATTAACAAGGACGACACTGAAAATAGGAACAGAAATCTGATTTAGAAATAGCGTTAACTGATTGCGGTGCCCACACAATAAGTAACGGTTTTTGTATAATTGTTTTTTTCCGGAGTAGTGGGGTACAGGTGGGGGTGTTAACCAAATTATTTTTCCAAGTCATATTGTTTGTTTTATTGTTACCATTAACCTTCCTTACCAACCTTAGATCATCAAAGACTGGAAAAAGTGGTGGTTTTATCATGTCACTTTTAATTCAACAGAGCACGGTTCAGCCACCGCGTTGTTCCTGGACATGCTTTCAAGCAGTTGTAAATGCCAGAGCAGAGAGTGCGAATAATTGTAGGAAGGAGTTCAAGATCACAACATAAGTGACGACCTGCACGGCCCAGTAATCTAACTCGGGGGTCAGAGCAATAGGTCTGATAGATCCAACTTATGTATGTTTTATCTTAACAATTGTAAGAAATGTGATTTTAAACCAAAAGTATTATGCCATTTATTTGATGCATTTGTTAGCTCTATCTAAAGATATGAATCTGAAATATGGGAGTACTCAGAACATAAATATAAAGAATTCATTAATTAATTTGGAAACAATTATTAAATGTAAGAACAGATACTTGCTCCGATGCTGTTTATGGCGAATATATTAATGAAGATATCCATTATATGTGTCTAGTTACATCAGAATTATTAAATTTTGGTGCAGATTGAAAAACTCGGACAATATCATTTAAAATAAAATTTATTGAGGTGTAATTGATTGTGACAGAGGGTGTAAAAATTGGGTCTCAAATGTGGAGAAGTTGTTATGTGATAGTTTTACTGATATTTTTATAGTGATATTTATAAGTATTCTACATTGTTTCTTAAAAGTTATTAGAGTTATAGAAAAGTATAAACAAGAATGGGTCAGTATCCTAGATCGGAGTTTTATTTTATATAATTCCAAACAGTTTAAATCTTCTTTTTGTTACGAAAATATCTTGACATTTTCCACGGAAATTTAGGATGTATTTTTGTCGATTAAAATGAGATGTTCATCCCCTCAGAATACTGTTATAAATTCTCTTTTCCGTAATTTATAATTTCTACTACTTCCATAATTTCACATAAAAATACACAATAACTGTTCTTAATTTCATTTCACTGTTTATTTGTTGAAAATTGTTCTAAATTTCTATTCTACAATTAATAATTAAAGTTACAGAGTTTTTCTTCCTCACACATGGTTGATAAGTCACTGAGAAACTCTAGCTCTTCCATTTCACTCTTCCATTTTGAATCTCAATCTTCAATCTAGAATCCTGAATCTTGAATGCCCCTAGAAAATCTTGTCCCAGTATTTATATGAAATACCTTCTCTCTCTCTCCATATTTGGAGGTTACCTTAGTGTTAATTGACAAATCTAAGCCTTCTATATTTATGACGACAAGTGTTGATCAAGTACCAGAAACAAACAGACTGATTCCTTGAATATTTATGATGGTAACCAATGATTGAGTTTCCTAAGCACAACAATTGCAGGCCTCTTGTCCATAATTTATGCAGGTAACTGTTGACAGAGTTACTATACTAAAATCTCCCAGCCTGATACACAGTCTAACCCCAACAGATTTATAGTAATAAATAATGACAACAAATGAGGTCTCAATTCTCATACAAACTCAATCATTTAACAAAACCTTAACCAGGTGCCTTGCTGAAACTACAACAATACAAACAGGAAGCTATGCTATAAATAACATTACTCGTGAACAGAGATACTGTCAGTGCTGTATATATTTAGAGGATGAGTATCATTTCATATGTCTATGTCCAAGATTTGTAGATTTACGCAGAAAATTTCTTCAAAAGTTACTAGTGTAACAAACCATCTATGTTTAAATTTATCTAATTACTTTGTATTAGTAATAGAAATGTAGTAATATAATTTATGTATTAAATATATCAAACTAAGAACTCTCAAAAGACTGCCCGACTCAATTTATAAATTGAATAAAACAGGTAAACTCCGATAGATATTGAAAGAAATTTCCTTGCGCCGTGTGAGAAAATTTATTAATTATAAAATTGACAAGAATTATTGGACTTTGACCTGTTCACTCACTTTATACCATTGGATGGGCATAATGTCACTTAATGATTTAAATAACATTTAACTACTAGTATAATCTTTTCAACGTTTAGAACATATGCAGTGCTGTAGAGCCATCTAAACGAGTGTGTTTAAAGTCGTTGACTTCAAACCACTTGCCCCTCACCGCTGTGTGTTCGAGTCCCGCCAAGCACTTTCGATCTTTCATGTGAGGAAGCATTCCAGCTGGCTTACGGAACGTCGCAGGATCTATTGAGGTACCCGCTTGTGCCTGAAATGTTGCATGGAGGGGCATCTGAGGTCTTCCTTCACCAGTTAAGCTGGGAGTTCCCATTTCACCTTTGCTATGTTGGTGCGGCGTATATAATCCATGATTATTAGCCAGCCCATCTGTACTTCTGTTCAACTTGATCATAGTAACTCCGGCGCATATTTCCGTCATGTCCCGGGTTACATATTGTTTGTCCGACCTCTGAATATATTTTCATAATATCCGATAGTATGGATTTTTAAAAAAATAACTCAATTTAGCAAAATCTGTCATGTTTTGTATTATAAAAATCGGTCGAAGATTACGGTCTATTTATTATTCTTTGAAGCCGTATACATGTACTCGGATTATATGAAAAGACAAACATTTAAAAACAAGATCGATCAGTGATCACATGTGTCGCCTCATGATATTTAAATGGAGACACCAAAATAATATTTATTGAGACTTGATGGTGTACGTTTTATTTTTCATATATGTAAAAAATGATTGCAAACCAGTTTTATTGTTGTAACTGATGTCCCATTCGTGTTTCGCATCCGCGCAGTCTGATCAGGATCCATGCTGTTCGCTTACAAACCTTATAACAAGTAGAGAAACTGACAGCGAACAGCATGCATCCGGGCAGTCTGGTCTGGATCCATGCTGGTCGCAAACCCGTTATGTTGGTTTTGTCATGGCGCGGCTCAAGTTGAATGTTGTACTTTTTTGCACTATCCTTCGTCTGATTTCAGTGAAAATCGATGCAACGCTTTTAAATTTTGGGTCGTTTTTCACTATAAGAATCATTATTGAAACATGGGTGAAAGTTTTCAGGATTATTCCTGAAGTTCAGGATTTTCAGTCTCCAGAAAGCCTTCTATTTCCTATGTAAAACTATTGAAAAACTGCTAAATTCAGGATATTCAGGATTTTTTTAAATTTCCAACTTTCACCCATGGAATATTCTGAAACGGAGCAAGTATATGAATAATCTGAATTTTTGGCAAACTATTGGTCTAGATCTACATCAAATGGAATATCAATCTTGGAAAATTATTTTTTATTCCCCTCATGTAAAAAAAACGCAGTGGTTTACAACTCAGACTGCGATGTAGAAAGGAATTATTGATAATAACACTGTTTTACATTTACTCAACAAGTTTTATTTTCAAAATAATAGGGTAACTATTTTAACAATAACTTTGTACATACAGCACTTGTATGTTTACATAAATTTGGTAAGGACAACCTTATCTTAAAAACATATCAATTGATGAGTTATGCACCAAGTACACGCCCCATCCCCTATGAGATATTCCCTTTACAACCAGCGTTAGTTCTTATGTCTTAAGTACATGTTTTCCTATAAACTTCTATCTATACTTCATAGCATGACCTACACTTGGCAGGACGGATTACATAATGTTACATAATCAATCCCAAATTCATTTCTATTTCATAAAATTGAAGAAAAAAATACAAACAAAATTATCTCATAAATTTCAAACAAGCAATTATCATAGTATTGCAAGCAATCCATAAGTCCCCTACCGGTAAGAACCCCAGCAACATTCTGATGGGCCAATGGCTATTCAATTTTACCAGTGAATGAATGACATGAATGAACTTAAATCTTTTGAGTTCTAAGTTTGTCTATATCACAGTAATGTGTTAAGTTTCCCTGCCTAGTAAGGAAATTATGTTTATACAACCTTGTCATATGATTACGATGTGGGATTTTATTGTAAATCCTATAAGGAATGAAGAAGTTGGAGTGAAAAATACCAATTTCTCAAAAAAATCTAAGTTTAAGGGGGAGATAATTCTGGAAATAGTCTTGCTAGAGTATTTAACCTTCTAAAAAATGTTGAGTGATAATAAGAAACATATATATGAAGTTTGAAGCAGATACATTAGGAAATAAAGAAGTTATTTAAAAAAAGACATTTTTTTTCATAAAAATTCTAAGTTCAAGGGAGGTAATACAGATAATTTTTGTGCTAGAGTTGTAAACCTCATTAAATATGATGTGGTTGATGATTAGAAACTTATATTTAAAGTTTGAAGTAAACACCTTAAGAAATAAAGAACTTATAGTGAAAAAGCTGAAAAATTTAAATCAGAAATCTTGAAATCCATGCTATTTGTTGCCATAGCAACCAGAATTTCCCATATAGGAAGAAAAGAGAAAGATGTGCATAATCTCCAGACTGCCATCTACCCATATTTCAGTTTCATAAAAATATTTTCAGTACTTTTTGAGTTATCACTGGATCCAGTTTATGTGTTAAATTTGCCATATTTTCAGACTATTTGTTGCCATAGCAACCAGAATTTTCAACATAGGAAGAAAAATAAAAGACGTGCATAATCTCCATACTGCCATCTATCCATATATCAAGTTTCATAAAAATATTTTCAGTACTTTTTGCGTTATCGCGGGATCCAGTTTTGTGGACGGACGGACTGACAGACGGACGGAGGATAAACCTAAAGTCCCCTCCTGTTAAACCGGTAGGGGACTAACAAGTCAATTCTATACAGTATATCTAATGTTTGCTGTACTCAATCAAAATGATTGTGATTAGATAGAATATTGGCAGGCAGACAGCGCCATCTACATTTCCCGATGAATTTCAACGAAAATATAACAGACTGACTAAAGAGAAATGCTCTGATCCATACTGTAAGGATTTTGTTTTGAACGCTTTTGGCAGAATTATGACCCTTTGATTTTTGTCCTGTACATGTAATATTGGTTGAATACATTGCTTTGTGTTGGTTGTTATTTAATTAACATTATGAATCTATCATGTCACATATATCTTCAAGTTGGTTATCTACATGTAACACTCGAAACCAGATATATATGTATTATTACAGTAATATTGAGAAATAATTATTTACATCCCACATGCATACATTACTTCTATTTAATCATTTCAAAATAACAGAAATAGATCTAGCTATCTATACAAAATGATGAACCAAACAAAGTATTTAGCACTCAATAAAGTAAAGAAATTTATAATAATATTCTCAATATCATCAACCTTGATGAAAAATAATACTGATAAAGGCAATGGGTGTGTTTAATTTGATTATTAAGACAGCATGCTAACTATTCTCAGTGCTTGACAGTGAAAAAGGGGCATAACTTTGTCAAATGGTAAGTCAGAGTTATGAGACCTAAGCTCATCATATTAGATTATCAGGAAAAACAATTGTGTGATGTTTCAACCCATTTCCTTCAGTTGTTTTTGAGATACCAACATGCAAGCAAAAACTTAACTAACTTAACAACACTGACTTTGATTAGTCAAGCTTAAGTTAAAACTGCTATTTTGCAGATAAAGTAACAAACATTAGAGCAAAATATAGTGCTAAATCCATCTCACCAATTTTATAACATATCTGATGCTACATGCAACTTTTATTCAATTCAGTTTACTTATATTTCATAGATATATTCAATTATTGTATACAATGATACCTGTGGTAAAGGTAAAACAATATGTTCAATACTCATTGTCAAATGAGGTAAAACTAGAAATGTGTCCATAGGACACGGGTGCCCCCACTGCGCCACTGTTCTGTCAATCTTTTTACTAAGTCAAGGGAAATAACTCTACAAATACTGGATAAATCCACAAGCAAAAAACCCCAAGGGATGCCAAATCTAAATTATGAGAGATAGAGCAACCTGCCCATAAGGTTTAATGACTATGTCAAAATCCTTTTTTTGAGTAACTTGCGACACAAGTTGAAAATTGCAAAAAAAATTTTTCTAAGTTGAAGGCAATAAACTCTAAAAAATTTCTAAATAATCCAGAAACGAAAAATATCTTGATACACAAACTGCACATGCTGTGATCAACATTCCTGTAAAAGTTTCATGCTCTAGGTCAAATACTTTTTGAGTTTCATGCGACCACAAGTTGGAAAATTGCAAAATTTTACTAAGTCCAGGGCCCCCAATAACTCTGAAAATACTAAAAAAATCCAGACGAAAATACCCAGGTGCACAACAACACATGCTGATTCAACATTCCTATAAAGTTTCATCCACTCTAGGTCAAATACTTTTTTGAGTTACATGCGACCAAGTTTGAAAATTCCAAAATTTTTACTAAGTCAAGGGCTGTAACTCTACAAATACTGAAAAAATATCTAGACAAAAAATACCCAGGTGCACAACTACACATGCTGAATCAACATTTCTGTAAAGTTTCATGACTCCAGCGTCAATACTTTTTGAGTTTACATGGGACACAAGTTGAAAATTGCAAAATTTTTTACTAAGTCAAGGGGGCAATAACTCTGAAAATTTACTAAAAAATATCCAGACGAAAAACCCCAGGTGCACAACAACACAAGTGACAACATTTCTGTAAAGTTTCATTTGACTCTAGGTTCAAATACTTTTTGGAGTTACATGCGACACAATTTGAAAATGCAAAATTTTTTTACTAAGGTCAAGGGCAATAAACTTCTAAAATACTAAAAAATATTTTCCAGACGAAAAATTACCCAGGTGCCACAACTAACACCTGCTGATCAAAATCATTCCTGGTTTAAAAGTTTTTCATGACTCTAGGTCAAATACTTTTTTGAAGTTACGTGCGACACAAAAAAGTGAACGGGGACGGCGGGAAACGGACAAGGGTAAATCTAAATGCCCGCCACTAACGTGGGGGCACAAAAAAGTCCACAATTCAGTAATTATTGATCATCTCATAATAAGTTTCCATGGTTTCTGTTTCAGTACTAATCAGTTATACCTGTGAAAACTGATAACCTTCAATGGTAAAGCTTTGCTTGTCTGTTTTTTATTTTAATTTTAACATTTTCAGTCATATCTGGGAGGTTGGTTCACCTATCTGGCTTAACTGGATAACTAGTTAACCAGTAATTACCAACTTCACTGCAAAATACTGACTAGTGATAAAATTGTGAAGAACAAAAGACATTGTATCACACTTTGTGACTGAAACATTTGCAGTAACTAGTTATTCTGAATCTGATCATAAAACTTACAAATTTTCTATTAACTTGCATCATGCTTAGCTATGCATTTGTTTTTTCGTTTTATTGTAAGTTTCACAGGCACTACTGATGTCATTTGGCAACTCTGTCAAGCAGTTTAAGTCATAGGTGAAAACAATTTTTGTATCTAAACAAACAAAAAACCTCACTTCAGTATCATCCCCTTCACAGACATAATACAATCTCATTTACTCTAGTTCCTACACTGTCACTGAAGGAAAGTAATTTTGTACCTTTTCAAATTTTTAATAGGTAGAGGAAGCCCCCAGAAGGTTTATAAAGTATTTCTGACATGTCACACAGTTTAAGTACCTGGCTAGAACAACTGACTTTATGACTACAAATCATTCCACAGATAGCGGGATTTTCCCGGATAATAATTTCCGTTATTTATTGCTGTATACCACAATGAAATCAAACAAATTAAGCATATTTTCTTGTTCCTTATCAAAGACACATAAAGCCTCAGAAATTAATAAAATTTCTCTCTCAAGAAAAGCGAAACCTTTGTTTTGAAAATGTTTTTGATAAAAGATTAAAATGTTTATCATCTAAAGACAGCAGTGAAGAATTTAAAATTATATCTTTAAAAAAGCAGCAAAAGGAAAATTAGTTAGTATTTTGTCTTCCATGTAATACAATGAATTACTGTAACTTAAATTACATCTAAAATGCACATAATAGTTCAGCTGCTTAACCAATGAGAACTGTTTCAGAAACTTTTACCATAACACACAGGATAGAAAAAATTATGAGAAATAAAATGATATCATTTTGGGTGCAAAATGAGCCTTTAAATATAACACAAATAAATAACATTTACATGGCACATTCAATGAACACAGATATTCTACATGAATAAATTAACTATTCTCATTTATATCATAATGTCAGATCAGGAAAAATCTCTACACAGTCATGGCATCAAAAAACCCAAATAAAATCTACTGAATACAAACAAGTCTGTTCATAAAAGTCGATGGAATAAGATTAAGAAACAGTTTTCATGTACCCAGTCACATAAATCAGTAACCCTTACAACTATCTCCATAGGCATACATTTAACTAATGTAATGGGTAAACATTTAATTATTAATGAGAATAATCTTTGTTTTTGATGAAAAGTAAATATCTAGCTATTATTATTAACCTGGTGTCTGAAATTTCATTATACATTCTAAAAGAAAGGCTGCTAAACTGACAATTACCAAAAGGACTGACAGACAAACTCTGACATAACTATTTCATTAATACATTCCTTCTTTCTGTCTCCTCAGAAGTTCAGTATTATGTAATGGAAGGTTGTTGATTATTGCATTATTACAAACTGTTGGCAGCTTTCTGTGGTATGGTCCTCACTGTAACAGTTCATACATTTTCTCCGTCCAGGCACCCATCTTGTTGCTCGTGGCCTCTCTTCAATATCACACTCTTCATTCACATTAACAAACTCTGCTAAATTAGTTTTTGGAAAGCTGCTCTCAAATTTTCTATCAGAACACATGGTGTCAGCAGATGGTACTAAGCTCTCATTTCTTGATGGCAACACAGTTCTTGGATCAATTTCAGGAAAGTCTTCCTGATAGCCTGGATTGTCATGCTGCAAACCAACCCAGTCATTAACATTAGGATCATCTGAACTTTCACTATCCCACTTTTCATCATCATCATCATCTAATTCAAAAGCAAAGTTGTCAATTTTCTGCTGGACCACCATATCAATATCACCGACATCAGAATCTGACAGACTTTTATCTGTTTTACTAACAACATGTAGATGGTTTTCAGTGTCTGTGGTTCCTTGAGGTTCAACTTTTTCCTCAGCAACCTTATTTATTTCAGCATTATCTTCTTGTTCAAATTCATCTTCTATTATCACATCAGGCCCATTATCAATAAATATATTATCCCCTCTAGACAAACGCATATCATCTTCACAATATTTAGTATCCCCTCCCTCACCTATTGCCCACCAATCTATATTCTCATCAGCATCTACTTCAACACAATCAGCTGTTTTAACTGTCACGTTTCCAGTGTCTTGTAGTGATTCTATTATAGCTTGCTGCAGACTATTTTCAAATGCTCCAGAGTCAATAACTTTGTCTTTTTCTTCCTTTCTATTGTCTACTAACAAATTTGTTTTTTCATGTTTTTTCTCCTTATTCTTCTTGGACTTTTTCTTAGTGAGATCTTTTGTAGGGGCGTACTCATGCTCAATTATTTCCATTGATGTACTATCTAATTTCTTTTTCGTCTCTAATCGTTTCTCCTCAAGTTTTACACCATTTCTTACTTTCTCCACAGCTGGTGGTTCATAATCAAACCAATCAACAATGCTTTTACCTATTGCACTCTTTTGTTCAGTGACAGTTTTACTGGAATTATTATTATTCATATTTAAATTTCCACCTTGAAAATCTCTTGAGAGTTCAGAGTCTTTTGTATTTTCCATTGCAACATCATCTTCTTCAAAGTCTTCAAAATCAGCTTTTAGACTGTTTATTAGATTCTTTCTCTTGTTCTCCTTAGGACTGTGTGCAGCAATTCCTTTTTCTTGTGCACCATTCATTACATCACTTTTATCAGATTTAGAAGATGAACAACTAGCACGAGTTTCTCCTGGAGTCACGTAAACACTGTCAGATATGTTCGATCCTTTTGATAGGTCATGTGCACTTGGAGAGTCTAATGTGTCACTGGACTTTGTAGAATAGAAGCTATCTTTTGGAGATGACTGTGAAAGAAGTGGTCCACCTCTACCAAGAGGGCGGAGACTAAGGGTAGGGTCAGGAGAGGCATAATCAGTATTTACTTGCCAGTTCATATGTTCAAGAGCATCCATTTCAAGGTTTCTAAATCCTTCATCTTGCCATTCAGATTCCATAAAAGTTGCTGAAATTTACAACAATGCTCTAGTAAAATTTAGTCATCAAATAGTTATTTCATATGAGACTCTTAAATCTTCAAGCTTATTTTGTCGTCTTTCTGTTTGAATTCAGTAAATCCAAATTAAACTAGAGATATGTCCATTAGATGCTTATGCCCCTAAATTTTTTGCAGTCAAAATGGTATTAATTACATACTTACAAATATTACATAAAAGTAAAGTGTAATATATATAGTATATATACATTGTATATAGATAATTATAGTATATTAGTTTCACAAACCTGTGACAAGGGGAACCCATATTCTTAAAAAGACAAATATTTTATAAGTCACAATGACCTTGACCTAATGACATTAAAAGATAAATGTTGCTTCAGTTTAGGACTGTGTCAGTGACTGACAGCTACCAAATAAATTTATGGAGTCTTCTTCACAAGTAAATGATAACTAAATAATCTGAATAACTTGAAACAACTGGATAACAAGCCATTAGACATACTGGTGTATGGTGCCAAGTAATCAAACTCACAAACATATATTCAAATCCCAGACCTATTTCTGTTAACTACCAGGGGTCTGGTAAACCAATAGTGGTGGTGTTGGTAGTTTTCACTCCTAATCATGGCAGTTAAGTCACATTGAATTTACCAGAACAGTTCAGCCACCGCATAGTTCCTAGGCAGGCTGTCAAGCAGTTAACCAGTACTGTTTGCCTTCAATTTCAAAATGAACTGTTAACTTCTCTACATGCCTGAAGCTAGAGCAGAGGTAGAGTGTGAATGACCTTAGAAAGGATTTCATGATCAATCACAACAAAAGTGACCTGCACTGTCCAGGATTTGAACCCGGTTCGCCCGATTCACAGTCCAATGCGTTACCTATTGAGCTAACTCGACAGCTAAAACAATAAGATACTAGTAACTAGTCTGCTATATTTGATACCTTTATCACAGGTGGAAGGTCTGACTTGACAGGAGGATGGTATCATGGTTCTACGCTGAGTCTGAGTACAGACATTACGTTTCTCTGTATTTAGAGTGAACAACTCTAGTGTAATATCAAGTAGTCTCTCTCTTATTGACCTGAAAACAGTATAAGCATTATTTTTATACATTTACATTATAAATCTATCTTAGCAAAATAAGTACTGTTTATAATAACTCTATTAACCCTTAGCCTGCTTGAAGCCACATATTATACCTATGTGACTAAAGCAGACCATGATCTACCGGCACAATTCTGTGCTGTCTAATAATGATGTACACTGTTGACTATTCAGGCATACATGTTTTTATATATCCCATACAATGATGAATGATGAAGTCCATTTCAGAAATATCTTATACAAAACATGTGTTTAAACACTTGATAATAGGATAGATACTACAGTATCATGGTATAATTCTCACTTTGTAAAATTATTAAAATGAAGTTGCCTCCCCTGGTCTATTAAACTACAATGAAATTGCAATAGAAGAGATGCAAATAATTTGTACAATATATAGAACCACAAGCAACATGAAAATCTTGCCATTTAGGTGTTTTTTTCAAAATCAATACCTGATAAGGAATAGGTGCAAAATGTTTGCACAGGTTGATGACACATACAAGTTTCTTAAGAATTGTCCTGATAAGTACAATCTTAACAATATGCAACAAACAGTGCAAGTTCAGGTCAGACTGCCCAAATGTTCAACCTGGCTTGTATGTAAAAACTGACTACATGACCAAGGCCGTATCTCATGGTATTTAATTACGTACCTTTGGACAGCCTCATTCAGGAGTTTTTCACGAACTTCGTTACTGATTCTTGCCTTGAATGCTTGATTATGTTGTATAATATGAGTGCCTGACACTTCCCAGAATGCTCCAAAACAGTCCAGAAATACATTCTCTTTATCTTCCTGACCAATCTGTGACCCCTGCAAAAATATAAATACATTTGTATAAGTTTACATTTCAAATATACGAAAAAAAAATTGAAACTCAACTAGAATCTGTGTGACAGTGACAAACCTTAAATATTTATCAGTTTTGAAAACCAATGTGTTCATCAATGTACTCAATACAAATCTATACAAACTCTGTGTTTATGTTCACAGTCAAGCTTAGAACCAAAATTGCATGCATCATATATCCCAGTTTGAATAAAACATAAGATAAATACAAGAGCCGGTTGAACCGGGTGATGCTCCCCGAATAGGTTTTGGACACAGGAAGGTATACCTCTTGTAGTGTCAGAGTTATGTCACAGACAAAGTTCAAAGTGTAAAAACAACCCAAATGTTGTCCACGACACATTGTCTCAATCTGGTGATCATTTATGTCAAATAGTTGTAAAATCCGACTTCAAATAACGAAGTTATGGGCCGGACACGATTTTGCTGCAAGGTCATGCTGTGACCTTGACCTTCAAGGTAGAGACCCATATGTTGAGAGCGACATGTCGTCTCAATATGGTGATCATTTCTGTGAAATAGTTTTAAAATTCGACTTCAAGGTAGCGACCCAAATGTTGCATGCAACACGTCGATTCAATATGGTGATCATCTCTGTGAAATAAATTTAAAATCCGACTTCAAATAACAAAGTTATGGGCCGGACACAATTTTGCTGCAAGGTCATGCTGTGACCTTGACCTTCAAGGTAGCGACCCAAATGTTGCATGCAACACGTCGATTCAATATGGTGATCATCTCTGTGAAATAGTTTTAAAATCCGACTTCAAATAACAAAGTTATGGGCCGGACACAATTTTGCTGCAAGGTCATGCTGTGACCTTGACCTTCAAGGTAGTGACCCAAATGTTACGCCCAACACATTGTCTCAATATGGTGATCATTTCTGTGAAATAATTTTAAAATCCGACTACAAGTAACGAAGTTATGGGCCGGACACGATTTTGCTGCAAGGTCATGCTGTGACCTTGACCTTCAAGGTAGAGACCCATATGTTGAGAGCGACATGTCGTCTCAATATGGTGATCATTCCTGTGAAATAGTTTTAAAATTCGACTTCAAATAACTAAGTTATGGACTGGACACGATTTTGCTGCAAGGTCACGCTCAACACGTCGTCTCAATATGGTGATCATTTCTGTGAAATAGTTTTAAAATCCAACTTCAAATAACAAAGTTATGGGCCGGACACGAATTCGGGACGTACGTACAGACGGACTGACTGACGGACAAACAACCCGACGACTATATTTTTCGGGGAGCATAATAAAGATGTGATTCTCATAGATAGAAAGCTTCGAAAAAAGGCATTATTTTTAATTGTTTGGCAATACAACTTTCTAGATAGCAGTGATTAGGGTTGATATTGAGAGGTGGAACTAACAATATTCTATTTTAGACCTAATGCTCTGAGAAACAAAACTTAATTACCAATAAAATACATGTACAATCATTTCAAAATAACATTCAATAATACAGTAATGACCAACATATTGTCATCTGCACACATTCTGATTTTCTTTTTACCTAACTAACAAGAGCCCGGTTTGAGCCGGGTGATGCTCCCTGAATAGGTTTTGGACACAGAATGTACACCTCTTGTTGTTTCAGAGTTATGTCCCTGGAAAAAGTTCAAAGTGCAATAATTCCAAAATTAGGCAAGGCAGAGTTACTGTTCTTTGCACTGCACTTCTAATCAATGTGATCTATCAACCTACAAAGTTTCTTGATGATATCTCTTATGATTTCCGAGTAATGTCCCGGACAATTTCAAAAAGTAAAAATAAACAAAGGGCAATAACTCCAGAATTAGGCAAGGCAGAGTTCTGATTCTTGTGCACTGCACATCTACCCATTGAGATATATCTACCTACAAAGTTTCATGTTGATATTCTCTTATAGTTTTACAGCTATGTCCTGGACAAGATTTTTTCTAAAAGGGGAGATAATTCAAAAATGAGGCTTAACAGAGTTATGGTTCTTTTGCACTGCACCTCTACTCAATGAGATTCTATCTACCTACAATGTTTCATCTTGATATCTCTTATAGTTTTAGAGTTATGTTCCGGACAAAGTTCAAAGTGTTAAAATAAACAAAGGGCAATAACTCCAAAATTAGGACAAAAAGGGTTATTGTTCTTGTGCACTGCACATCTACCCATTGAGATCTATTGTGTGTGTGTGTTGATATCTCTTATAATTTTAGAGTTATGCCCCGGACAAGATTTTTCTATAAGGGGAGATAATTCAAAAACCGGGGCAAAATAGAGTTATGGTTCTTTGACACTGCACTCCCCCCCCCCCCCCCCCCCCCCCCCCCCCCCCCCCCCCCCCCCCCCCCCCCCCCCCCCCCCCCCCCCCCCCCCCCCCCCCCCCCCCCCCCCCCCCCCCCCCCCCCCCCCCCCCCCCCCCCCCCATGCCCTCTACCACTGTATGAAGTTTCAACAAATTATCTCCAAGGGTTTTCAAGTTATGCTCCGGACAAGACAACAGACGGACAGACGAATGGAAGGACAAGGCGCCGACTATATGCTCCCCCGAAATTTTTCGGGGAGCATAATAAAACTTTAAAATTCAATATCATTAAATTATCACAGGATCCATCATTTAAATAAAGCGATTTATTTTTTAAAATTTTTTACCCTAGTAACCACAATATTGCCAACCCATGTAGAAAGCAACAAAGTGGCTAACAAAAAAGCAGAGAGTAGCCCTCCAATTTTAAAATAATATAGTGGACTAACACTCTCTCATGAATTGTACATGTAAGATAAAACTCACTCTCCCCCATATATATATGCATATCATGTATATCTGTTTAAAGGTTGGACTACAAACTATCTATATCTTTCAGTTATATATTATATCTCATTAAACAGAACATTCATAACATTGAAAACAGCAAAAATAAATTTACAAATATGTTACAAACATGAAACACAAGAAAATACAAAATCATATTTATATTGTTTTACTAATGACAAAATATTGTAACTATGTTTGTCACAGTTTTTCTCTTTTGTGATTTGTGATATTCTATCAATGATGTTTCATGTTGATACTCATAATAAAGGCCATCCTTAAAAAAATGTTTGTTTGCAGTAACGCGACCGACTCACAAAATTAAAAAAAAAATTTTTTGAATCAGAAAATTATGCCTTGTGCTTTGTTTTCGTTCTGTTAAAGGTTAATAGAAGAAATAAAATGTAGGTCTTATTAAATTAGAATTCAGTTATCAATTTATTAATTGTTACCAGATTATCAAAGCATATATTGTCCAGCATTTTGAAATTCCATGTTTATTTGGGAGTACAATTCATAAAAAAAAAAAAAAAAAAAAAAATCGACCTACCTACCCACCTTGAAAATTCTGGGTCGGGTTACTGCAAACAAACATTTTTTTAAGGTTGGCCAAAGTGTTGTTCTGTTCTGTTAATAAATCTTCACTACAGTACATGCTGTTAAAGAGGGGTACTTTTGTTTTACCTGCTAATTTGATAGAGCTTTTATCCTACATATGGTCTAAAACTCTAAATATGTCATTTTTTTACATGGAAGGGCTTCTGTCTAGGAGGGCTTGTTCTACTCATAATCCCTGCATTGCCTTGTATTCTTATCTAAATTTTCCTCAACTGAATTTTATAATTTTGATGTAGAGCTATACCACTGTCAATGGAAGAAATTCACAGATATATATACTTGTATTGATTGAGTTGCTTGTGTAATCTTGTCAAAAAAGTTGTGGCCAACTATTTGATGATAGCGTTTGTTCATATAAGAGTTTCTGGAACCTGCACAATGTTAAGGGAAAAATTAAACTTAATCTGTTTTCAGACATGTCAAAAATGTTGTAACATCCATGTAAATGCTCTTAACCTGCATGTATAAAAATGCTCATTATTTTTGTCTGAATTTTTTCTTTCTTTTCTCTTTTTCTCCTTCAATATCAACAACTTTACCTTTTCATCTTATATAATAATTAGTGGGCAGGTTAATGTGGGATGGGAATACTGAACAGGCAGCATGTAAATAGTTCTTTCTAGTGAGAACACAAACAGGAACTAGTTAATACAAAACCTTGCACCTGTCTCAAATAAACTCAGTATCCTTCCCTGTTTTCTTGTCTGAACTTAATCACTTAAAAATGTTCAAGTTTTTTCTATAAATACAGGATTAATTTTCATTGAATGGTATGAAAATAAATATTTCATGAGTGGCGGTAGTCACGAAAGAAGTATGATAATTTTCATATCACAAGATGAAAATAAATCCTTTATTTATAGAAAAAACTTGAATTTTCTGTTAATTATATATACTTATTTCTCTTTTTTGACATTTCAATTTGAAAGACTTTCCCTAAAATTTTGTGTACTGGCAGAATTTTGAAAAAAGCTAGACACCAGTGAAAATACTAAAAATATGTTTCACTGAAGTGAAAAATATTTTTTTACAGTGAAAATACAGAAATAGAAAATACACATTTTATTTCATCAATATTTCTCAATATTTCATTCATAAATATATAATAAATTAAGTTTCTATTTTAAATGTAGTTTCTTGCGAGTTCTTGCATACATGTTGAAGGAACAGATTATGCTTCTTAAAAATAAAATGAATTTGTACTGAAGGTTAATGACATAGAAAATGTAAATGTTGATACCCTATGATCACTAAGGATAGTCAGCATTTAATTTTATTGATATTTTTCTGATATTCTTCAATCCAATTTTCCCAAAATACTGACAATTACTGACGACACATCGTTTTGATGTGGTAGACATTTGTGCCAAGTTATTTCAAAACCCTTCCACGCATGACAAAGTTACAGTCTGGACAAAAATTTTATCTTCAAACTTTTCTCCAGAGAACGAGTACATGTACCTTCAAAGTGTGACCTTGACCTTGAAGGTAGGGACATGGGTCTTGGACGTGACAAGTCGTCTTGATGTGGAAGACATTTATGCCTTAAGTTATTTTAAAATCCTTCTATGCATGATAAAGTTACAGTCCGGACATGTATGTTTGTACCTATAAACTCTAATTGTGATAATCATAAAGTTAACTTCAAAATAGTAGTGTGACCTTGACCTTTGAGGTAGGGACAAGATTCTTGGATGTGACACGTTGTCTTGATGTGGTAGACATTTATGCCAAGTTATTCTAAAATCCTGCGATGCATGACAAAGTTACAGTCCTGACACAAATGTGTATACCTATTAACTCTAGTTGTGACAATATGAAAATTCAAAATTTTAGTGTGACCTTGACCTTTGAGGTAGGGACGTGGTTCTTGGATGTGACACATCATCTTGACGTGGTTGACATTTGTGCTGAGCTATTTCAAAATCCCTTAATGTATGACAAAGTTACAGTCCGGACATGAATGAAGTGGGGATGCACAGACTGAAAGACAGACAGACAGTGCGTTTTTAATATGCCACCCTTCAGGGGCATACAAAAGAGCTATTTACTAGGGGATCACAAAAATATTATGGAACTAGCAAACTAGCCCAGATTGTATCGTCAATTTGTTGCATTTATTATTCTCTTTTATTTCATAGAATGCTCTGACATGTAAACATATGCTTTCGTAGTTAGAAATAAATTTAAAATTTACTTCTTCGGAATAAAAAATTGCACTGCATCCAAAAATGTCTGCAAGTTCATATGGAAGGGCAATGAATAATGATGGTTCAATATGATATTGTAATATTTCTATACTGCTATCCTGAAAGTTCCAATCTTTCAATGATTTTAATTAGACTGCATTCTTATGAACAAATAACTGGGAACATATCATTTAATTAAATACTGGAAGACTAATAACCTTCAGATAAATTGTCTAGAAAGAAAACATAATTACACCAGGGAGGTCAATAGACAATAAAGACCTTGACAATATAATATAACACTAGGAACAAACAAACAAACACATTGTTTTATTGATTCCATAATACAAGATATTTGGCATGTACATTATTTACTTTGTTTTGATGTTTTGGCAAAGAAAATCACACATTCCAAGGAACTTTCACACCTTTACAATCCTTACTGTTGTACAGGTGAAGATCAAAACAATATCAAAATATACCAGTAATCTTGAAACAGATTCTAGTAATTTTAAAAGTTAACACTGATCAAAATATTCCTTCTTTTATACAGTAAAGCATTTACTATCATAAGCTGGACTTTATAAAAATATATATTTGAGCCGCGTCATGACAAAACCAACATAATGGGTTTGCGACCAGCATGGATCCAGACCAGCCTGCACATCTGCGCAGTCTGATCAGGATCCATGCTGTTCGCTATCAGTTTCTCTACTTGTAATAGGGTTTGTAAGTGAACAGCATGGATCCTGATCAGACTGCGCGGATGTGCAGGCTGGTCTGGATCCATGCTGGTCGCAAACCCATAATGTTGGTTTTGTCATGACGCGGCTCATTTATAGAGTTATCCATTTGAAAATTCAATAAAACACCCTGGCAGACTGCGCGGATGCGCAGGCTGGTCTGGATCCATGCTGGTCGCAAACCCATTATGTTGGTTTTTTATGACACAGCTCATATAATTTTGCTATTTTAAATAGAGTTTTATCTGTTTAGCAAAGATTTCATGTATGTGCAATTTGCCGTTTTAGGAAATTTACTACCATATTTCTTTAATAAAAGTATTTTTAAAGTATTCTTTTTTTAAATTAAAACAATAATTTATGCAGTGGATATATTGCTTTATACACTTTATGACATTCCCCCACAGCATGAAATCTTTACTGGGCAATTTCATATACTATTTCAATACAAGTGAAGATAATTCATTAGCTAGGATTACAGGAGCATCAACTGACTGTAAATATCTCATTTACATCTAACCAAATACAGCAAGTTATTCTTATATTTTTGATTAATAAAGAAACCTTCCCACACCAACTTGTTATAATACATGTATTTCCAGAATAAAAAAAACTTCCATAAATTGTACAAAATAACAAAAACTTTAAGGAGTTCCTCAGTACAAGTATTTTCATCCCGGAAGGGGTAAGAGTTACATAAACACTGCGTTATGTAACCTTTTTTTCCTGAGACAGGAAAGACCTCGATTTCTGCCTATATTTTATTTCCAAGTACAAAATTTCTGTATGTTAACTTGATATCTTTTTTTAAAAATCAAACTCATCATGTAACCAGTAAGAGAAAAAAAAATCCATTCTTAAATGAAGTCATAATGTCAGAGAATTAACAGGGTTCGAAATACCATTCTCTTTGTTTGACAGAAGTTTGTGTGAGTTTGATACATATAAATATTACAGAATTTATAATTTTGTCTGTGCTAAGTAATGTGGCTTTCTCTACAAACTTTGTAAGCAAACTTTCTTTAAATAATGTTCTTTTTCAATGTAAGAAGTCTTTTGAGATTTTACCTGTCATAACTGAAAACTTGACTTGTTTTTGTGAGGCAGACTGCTTCAAAAATATTTATTATGTTTGCACTTGAAGCCAAAATGAAACAAGAGGGCCATGATGGCCCTGAGGTCACTCACCTGTATATAGGCCCCCCAACCCCCACCCCAACATTGCAGGGCCAATCTAATCCAAGGGCTTTTATTTGCACAAACTTGGAAGACACCCATAAGAAGATGTTTCATGCTAAACATCTAAGCTCTAGCTCATTGGGCTTTTTAAAAGAAGATTTTTTTTAAGTTTTTACTATACACATATAGTTAAAAGCAATGACACCCCTGGGGCCAGGCCAGTTTTGACCCCAGGGCTTTTATTGGAACAAACTTTGTAGACACTTACTAGAAGACGTTTCATGCTTAATATCTAAACTCTAGCTATTTGGGTTTTTTCAAAGAAGATTGTAAGTTTTTGCTATACACATATAAAGAAAAGCAATGACCCCCGGGGCGGGGCCAATTTTGACCGCAGGGCTTTTATTTGAACAAACTTTGTAAACACTCACTAAAACATGTTTGATGCTAAATATCTTAGCTCTAGCTCTTTGAGTTCTTTAAAAGAAGAGTTTTTAAGTTTTTACTATATGCATATAGGGAAAATCAATGACCCCCTGGGGCGGGGCCAATTTTGACCCCAGGGCTTTTATTTGAACAAACTTGGTAGACACTTATTAGAACATGTTTCATGCTAAATATCTTAGCTCTAACTCTTTTGGTTCTTTAAAAGAAGATTTTTTAAGATTTTACTATATGTATATAGGGAAAATCAATGACCCCCTGGGGCGGGGCAAATTTTGACCCCAGGGCTTTTATTTGAACAAACTTGGTAGACACCTATTAGAACATGTTTCATGCTAAATATCTTAGCTCTAACTCTTTTGGTTCTTTAAAAGAAGATTTTTTAAGATTTTACTATATGCATATAGGGAAAATCAATGATCCTCCCGGGGCGGGGCCAATTTTGACCCCAAGGCTTTTATTTGAACAAACTTGGTAGACACTTATTAGAACATGTTTCACGCTAAATATCTTAGCTCTAGCTCTTTGGGTTCTTTAAAAGAAGATTTTTTAAGTTTTTACTATATGCATATAGGGAAAATCAATGACCCCCCGGGGCGGGGCCAATTTTGACCCCAGGGCTTTTATTTGAACAAACTTGGTAGACACTCACTAGAAGATGTTTCATGCCAAATATCTAAGCTCTAGCTCTTATGGTTTTTTAAAAGAAGATATTTAAAGTTTTTTCTTTCGGTTGCCATGGCAACCAGAGTTCTGCATGGAATTAAATTCTTTGAACAATTTTTAAAGGTGACCACCAAAGGAACATTCCTGTCAAGTTTGGATGAATTGACTTAGTGGTTTATGAGGAGATGTCATTTAAAGTAAAAGTTTTCGGACGGACGACGGACGACGGCCGGACGCCGGACGAAAAGCGATTACAAAAGCTCACCCTGTCACTTTGTGACAGGTGAGCTAAAAAATAACATGAAGGGGAACAAACACAAGCTTTTGCCTTAACAGAGACTATAAGCCATATAACTCTGTAAATAAAATCTGTCTGCCATCAGCATGCATTTTATAACTGCATGAGTATTTCAAATGCTTTACTAGACAGTATCAGGTATTGACCTCAGCAAAATTGTTAAAAAAGGGGCATAACTTTGAAAAAATAGGATTATCTGCCCTTTCGAAATTGCATCCTTTTATGATTATAAACATGAATACCAAGTAAAGCGGTTTTATAGTTCTCAGAAAATGTCATATTTATGAAAAACCAATCAAGTTAAACAATCATG
>NW_026853039.1:0-24193 GCF_026571515.1 Ruditapes philippinarum | reverse complement strand
CAGCTTCACATCCCAGCTCGACATTCAAAAATAGACTAAAAACGAATGTCGAGCTGAATGTTGTGCTGAATGTCTAGCCAGCTTCACATTCCAGCTCGACATTCAAAAATTGTCAAAAAACAAATGTCGAGCTGAATGTTGTGCTGAATGTCTAGCCAGCATCACATCCCAGCTCGACATTCAAAATAGAAAAAAAAAACGAATGTCGAGCTGAATGTTGTGCTGAATGTCTAGCCAGCTTCACATCCCAGCTCAACATTCAAAATAGAAAAAAAACGAATGTCGAGCTGAATGTTGTGCTGAATGTCTAGCCAGCTTCACATCCCAGCTCGACATTCAAAAATAGACTAAAAACGAATGTCGAGCTGAATGTTGTGCTGAATGTCTAGCCAGCTTCACATCCCAGCTCAACATTCAAAAATAGAAAAAGAATGAATGTCGAGCTGAATGTTGTGCTGAATGTCTAGCCAGCTTCACATCCCAGCTCGACATTCAAAAAGAATATAAGAAACGAATGTCGAGCTGAATGTTGTGCTGAAAGTCTAGCTAGCTTCACATCCCAGCTCATCAGTGATAAATCGAATGTCGAGCTGAATGTTGTGCTGAATGTCTTGCCAGTTTCCCATACCAGCTCAACAGTGATAAGTCGAATGTCGAGCTGAATGTTTAATGTCGATCTCTGTGCCAACTTCATGGACTTATGTATTTTCCTGTATAAGTTTATTTTTATATACTATAATTCATCTTACAGGGCACCGATATGTAGCGGCTGCGTTTAGATTTTTTACTATAACAGTTTGAGTTTGATACATACGGAATTTTACATGACTAGAAAAAAATCGCTTTTTACGCCTATTTTTACATTTTTCATTCATTAATTATATAAATCCGTGTGAACAGATACATTAAGATTTTAAGCGTCTTAAGATTTATTTCGGTGAGTGAAAAGGCGAGATTTTAGCATTTTAGCATTTAATCATTCAAGCATCTTGTCCGATATATACGGGAAAACGGCATTAAGTGTATTATTTTTAATTATGTATTCATCAAATTGTTGAATCCTCCTCAAAATATATTAAACATCCGAACGCTTTTAGTCCGAAACAAAATACTTTATTTGGTGTTCTGGGACCTCAATAAAAATACCATTATCATCTTAATACAATTTCATTTTACAATGAACTGACAATTTCATATCATAGCTAACCTAATTTGTTCTGAAATGTTGGATTACTATCAATCCTTATCCTTCATTTTCTAATATTCTACATCTGGCGTTTGTTTTCTATTTATCAACTTTGATAAACTTATAATTATGACAATCGTAAATTGGGAATTTCTTTAAGATAAATCTTCCTCCTAAATGATCTGATTTTATCATTTGTGTACCAATTTATAGAAATTGGAAAGGATAGGTTATTGGTGATGCCAGCAACAGATGTCTTATCGTTCATTATGCCGCTACTCCTCCATTCTGAGTAGGAGTCAACTGCAGACCATAATTATACTATCAGAGACTTATTTAACAGAGGGATAACAAGCTCTAAGAAGAGAGCAAAAAATCCGTCCAGACCCCAACAATCACATGTGTGAGATTCATTGGCTCTTTGAGTTTAAAATTTTTTCCGCCTTCTTGTTTTCATTTTCATCCATTACCGTCCATTACCGAGAATAATTTACAATTTTTTTTCGTGATGGCAGGTGTAGTTAGTGTCACAACGTTTGCTGTTTATTTCATATATTTATTCTAAATGTAAAGAATAAATGTAATTCTAACACTCACGTGATTTTGTCACTATAGACAAAGAAAAAAAAAACGGTGTTAAACTGACAATAAACACTGGTTAGGGACTACTTGTATATGCGCTGTAATGTTTTCACCCTCGATTGTATCGTTTATAAAGCCTTTTAAAGCAACAATAAAAATCATTTTTATTTATATTTTCAGTTCTTATAATGTGTTATTTTCATACAATACCGAAATAATATCTCACATACACTAACGCCACATATTAGATCCATATCAGTTAATAAATACTTTGACAAAACAGCGCCAATCCGTAAGCAGCGTAAATGACGTCATCCTAAGTAAACAACTCATTCATAAACAAGCTGACGTTATTTCATACATACAAGAATGATAAATGGGGTACTGATGTAAACACGATACGACGTAAGTTTTTTATTGTTGAAAACTTGATAAAATAACGTTTTTTTTCTTATTATTTCTTTTGTTTGATAATTTCTATATCTTCGCAACAGTAGGGTGCGAAAATCGAACAGCGTTATACGAAAATCGGCACCGGAAGTTATTTCCGCTTGTAAAATAAGTTTAGTGATTTTCCTTATTTTATCGTGTTAGAATCGAAATAACATCGGCCGGAGAGGTGTATATCGGCTATTTAACACCGGTTTTGTCGTTTTGATGCGACAAAATTAACCACTCAGGCCTACGGCCTTCGTGGTCAATTCCTACGCATCAAAACTCCAAACCGGTGTTAAATAGCCGATATACACCTCTCAGGCCGATGTTATTTCTTAAGTATTTAATAATATTACGTGTTCATTGATTTACTCCAATCATTGAAATTTTATTTTAAGTTCTATGAAATAACTGCATGTATTCCAAATATTTGCATCATTGTAACAAAATGTATTTTTTACCATAATTCATGCGGTGTTGAGGTATAACTTTTATGCGATGCAGATCGAAAATAGGTGCAAAACCTAAATAATTTTCATGTACTGTATATTTATTCTGGGAATATCCGTATATACAACACCATAAGAATGAAGTGTTGAAGTACAGCAATAGCAAGAACGATATATTGATAAACATGTGATGCATGATAATATACTTAAGGACAATGAAAACGCACGCCCGCACTATCTGCATTTTATTACATGAAAACAAAAAGTAACGACTCCATTAGATATATATCATAACTTTAATACAAAACGCAAACTTAACAACTGAAAATAATTCAAAATGTTTAAAATCAAATGTACACCAGTAAATCGAAGAAACTTAGGTGAAAATCCCAAAATCACACTTTTTCGTCACAGTAATGCTAACTTAACAAAGGCAAAAACCAAAATGAAAATCCAAAACAAAGTCACTCATAAATGTCTATACGTAATGTTACCGTCGAGATCTTTAGAAACGACAATATCCTCCATCAGCGTCTCTTACATATGTACATCGTCGCCTCATATACATTACGGTGCGGGTAGTCGCCTGTGGAATCTGACGCCATTCAGTCTGTAGTGTAGTGCGAAAACGCTGGTGAAGGCGAGAAATTGTAGACCGATGGACACCAAAACGATTGGCGATTTGATAATACAAAATTTGATTGTAAGATAGACCAGACTGAATCTGTCCTTAATCTATCCAGCGGTTAATTCTTTGTATAACCATTGCAAAGTCTTCAATAGTGTTTGAAATTAAGCACCTTTTATAGAGAAGAAGTGTGTATATGCAATTTCAATGGGAGATTAACGATTTCTTAAACTCTTTTTAGTTTAATATTTATTTTTATAAACAATTTTAATTGCTCATTTGTGTCTCACATTTTTAGAAAAGTGTGAAAAACAAGTTTATAATTAACATTCTAACACGACCCGCATTTTTCCCTATTGAACAAAGAAGAACCGAAAGTGTGTGTTATTATGCTATAAAATCACTGTTTGACGTTCTATATTTAGACATGTGACGTAATCATTATGCACGTGACGTAACCACTAAAAATGTGACGCGCTGACAATAAGTACGGAAACAAATCAGGCGCAATTTAGCTAATTATCATGTACGGCAGCATTTATTTGTTGATGTCGTGTTAGAACCGAAATAATATATCCAAATCGGTGATTTTATTGCTTGATAACATCACTGCTTGTCGTTCGGATGCGCATCATTATATCACTCGGGCTACGCCCTCGTGATATAATTCCCCGCATCCGAACTCCAAACAGTGATGTTATTGAGCAATAAAATCACAGTTTGGGATATATTATTTCTTAAGTTTAAAAAATAATTTCATTTCATAAAGTAACCATGAATTGATTAAATCTGTTTTCTGTTGTGATCTTATTCAATTAGCCAAAAGTGTGACTTTTGATTTTTCGGGTACTGTCTTTATCATGCAATAACTTCATTAAAATGCAATCATTTTTCATAACTTTGGTATATAAATGACCGGAATGCATTCGGTTTTATGAAACTGTGAAAAAATATTAGTAGAAAGCTAATATATAAAATTTTACAACTAATGTAACACATGCAGGTTTTGCCTTATCTCTCTCTTGGTTTTCCTTGTCCTTAAGGTATAATTTAAACAATGACGATACATTACAACAAACAATTCATCAAACTATTATTACAATTGTTTAATAAACAAATCAATGTTTTGGAAACAATTACAAGTTCATTCCGTTATTTTGTACTCCATTATATTAAATATAGCAGTTAAAAATGACAATCATTGAATAATCTATTTTCTAATTCATATTATCACTCCGAATGAGACGAGCTAAGTTGTGACAGGCTTGTGGCAGCGCAATCAGGTAAAATCTTCACCATTTTCTGCGAACGGCGTTTCGAGTTCGTGGCAATAAAACAAGAAGGAAATCATTTTAGGTATGAACCATATATCTCCCCATGTCTATAATTTCATGATTGTTATCTTACATCAAACTCGTGTAAGCAAAAGTTAGTATTGTAAAGTCAGTTAAGTCGGCTATGATTTACCTCCGACTATTTTTGGGTTATAACTAATGTGAGCGGGGAGAATAAATTATCGGATGCGGCGACCCGTGAAAAAGAAATTGTTTAAATAATCTCAATGGATCCAATATCATAATTTGCGATACAGAAAGTTGTAAGTCCACACCAATTATATCTCAGCGCTTGTTTTCTTTCTCTTAGATCCTAGTTCCGGGTAGAACATTTGCGAGCAAGCAGTGAGTAATGTGTATTTAGGCAAAACGCCGCCAGCCGCCGCCTGCGCGCCCGCACCCTCTACTTGAATCTACCTCGTTCTCTCTGTCCTAGCCGCCAGGCCGACTGGGCCGTCAAAAACGTTTCACACATCTTTAAAACAACACATAAAAATTTATCTATAGATTTTTGCATATTAATTACTTCTTTAAGTTATGTGTGTGTTCTCGCAAAGACACAACACAACCTGCTAAGGTCAATGGACCTCTAGGTTTTCATCAATATTACAATATTCTCAAATAAGGGAATGTTTATAATTCTAAAATTTATTCAATATGAAGCACTTGTAACACCACGCACTTGGTCAACGCAACTTTTGGGGTACCAACTCCAAAGTGCGAAATATACGTTACCTTTGGGTTCCTCGACCCCATGAGTGCAAGTTAACGCACTTTGAGGTCCAATTTTGACCCCAAAAGTGCTTTAACAGATAATCATTTTGCATATATATTTTAACATACAGTACAAGCGACCGCACTTTGGGGTCATAAAATTTCAATTCTAATAAATATGATAAAGTGGTATCATTGATTTCAAACCATAATTATTAATTTGTAGTTCTCTAATGCTAATAGTATATAACTAATAATATTCTAAGTATGAAATAGTGAGGCTCAAATACTGTCCTGGCTATTATAGAAGATCATATAGGGATTTAGATCTCTTGATTCAGTTAGTAAAACAATAACTTCATCAAATAAGGGGAGATGGTTGATATCAATTGTATTAATGTCGTCAAAAAATTTTCATTTTTCTACATTTTCCATATTTTATTTTCAAAAAAATGTACACCTTATCATTGGTACTCATAATGGTTGTTTAGAGCTTTAATTGCATCTTTTTTCTCCGTTATTATATTTTTATTATTATTTTATAGCACACAATAATAATAAGACTCTTAGCTATAGACAAAGGTTTAAAATATCTTGGAATCTTTAATAAGACATATTCAGTAAAAAAAAAATTAGCTGCCTTACTTTATTATGTATTTTGAATTATGTGACATTTATAATGAACATTACCTCAGTGTTTTAGATATACGGCCTTAAGTAGTACATAGTAAAGATTCCGTACCACGCGCCGATACACAAAAAATTCAAATAAAAACTATTTTAATTCATACATCTAAAGGGCTTGCAAACTCTAGTGGATATTTTCTTGATCTTTGCATACTAAATCTATGTTATTTGTTCCTCGCTAATAGTTCTTTATGTCTATATTACTATATATTTCATTTCTTGTGCAGGGCAACCCTCGATAGTGTCAGCTCGACTGCGTGTGTTTCAGATTTTACTGTTAACAGATATGGTGTAGTTTGATACGGAAGAGTCTTTGCCCATGACCAGATATAGATCAAAATCAATTTTGTGCATTTTTTTATGACAGCGACACTTCATCCTTGCATATCGTAGCTTAAAAGACGTATTCGGTAGTTTTATTAGGTTGCGGCAGTGCGTTAGTGTCTTCAAAGAAAGATCGCTCCACAGAATATTGTTACGCTTAAAAAAGAAGCGTCAGTTGAATAGTATTCGATGAGGAGTATGTTTAAATTATTTAGAAACTAATAAAGCACAATTAACTGTGAGTTAATAATACTCAGTCAATTATATGATATCTAATATATGTTCATGTGTGAGATTATTGGTGTCATACAGACATAACGAGGGTCCTTTAGAAACCGGCATTTCTCAGCATTAGTCACGCACAGCCATTTCTCGATGCATATATTACATTCGCTGTGTCTTAACCCCATCCCACTTGGGTAAATAATATATCTCGCCCAACGAAAAAGTAGCGTCGCACTGATTACTAATGTGCTCAGATATCTACTGCGGCCCCACCCAGCAAGTTTTAAAATAACTATATTATTAAAAAAATGTTTGAATTCAAACAACACACCAAAATTCGAATATCTAAGATATTTGTTGGAACCCCCAGGGGGCCCCCTTCCTTGTTTCGAGGGTACCGATTTCATTATTTTCTTTGTAAATGTACCTCAAACTCGAACTATGGCTTAACTGTCGGTGTGTTATGTGTAGTCGGTAAAAAAAAATTAATATATGGCCTACAAAATATGTATTATAAATAAAACTAATTAACATCCAGTCTTCATTTACTTAAAATAAACATCAAAAGAAAAAGAAAATTTTATAACAACAGTTTTTTGTTGGTATATTTGACAATACATTAGAAACACTGATATTTACTTAAGAAAGCGTAGGTAATATGCGGATAAACCTAGTGGATGTAATCTGCCCGTTTCAAAAAACTAACACGTCAATCAGTACCATATTTTATATTCTCTATTTTTGTAATCAAACCATTTAATGTTACTTTGATTAATCATTTAATAATGTAGATATAATTATGTGAATGAAATATATTTCTTGATAAGCTTTAATTTTTGTACGAGGAATTCATGTTAGGTTTGTCACAGGTTTTTTGTTTTAGTGAAAGAAAAGTGAAAAAACTCATTTTATTTAAGAAAATATGTTCCAAATTTCATGTTATCAGAACCTAGGAATTAAAGAAAGCTTGTTATAAATTTATGTTATTGGCTGTTTGAAATAAAGCATGATCTTATACAGTTTGTTTGCTTATTTTGAACAATTTTGAGATATAGAGTATTACACATGGAAAACTGCTCATTGTTTCATAAATCATCCAATCACGTTCCTACAAGATATTTTTTCTATTTATTTTGAATTCTTCTGCTCATTAAATTTTTTACATATCACAAGAAAAATTCTATGGAATGGATATTAAATTTTCATAAAACTGTAAGAAAATAGTCTTTAAAAAAGGACGGCTTAAAAGAATGTTGGTCTCGACTGGGATTCAACCCAGATCTCTAGACACATTGACGAGACACTTACCACACTGGCACCACCGGGAGAAGTTATATCGAATTATTATGCAAATAATAGAATTTAGGTTAGATAATTCCATTGTTAAGTTTCGAGGATATTTTTGTTTCACAGAATAACCTGTTGTTTAAAACAACTGAAGATATTAATAAGATTTAGCAATTAATATCTTTTCACCAACAACAGTCTGACTATGTCTTTATATTGGTCTCCGCTAGTACTCGATCTCCGTTCAGATTTTATAGGTTAATCGATCTATCTCTGATAATATAACTTTTTTTCTATATGATTATAAAAAATGATATGCATTACGCATAATGGTGTTTGATTGTTGCAATTTATGAACAATTGCTGTACAGCCAAATATATACTAATTCTTTTTAATAACTTGATGCGATCTTGTGTTAAGTTTGTTTAGATTACTATTGTTATATTCATAAATATAAAATATTTCATTTTCTTTAACATCGCTAATTGAGGCGGGTGTTTTGCAGAACCATAACTTGTTGTTAGTTTTGTTTCTGTTGACCAGTCTCGCTGTGCCAGAGATATGAAATGATCAACATTTGTATTATACTGACTTTGCGATACAGGATAACATAGCAAATAAAGTGTAAGTTTCTCACGGGGGGGGTCCAGGACGGCGGGCCATGGTAGGAGGTCCCCTCGATCCCACCTCGACTATCATAAAATAATCGGTGTATTAAAGGACCCAATTTGCATATATAAATATTTGTTTCTCTTTATAAGCATTTTTTTTAAAATTTTGTATACTTTCATGATCAATGTTATCCCGAAAAAGAGATTACTCATTAGGCCAAATTATCTAGAACCATCTTTATTCATCTGTTGACTTATTATGCATTTGATTTAGTACTTCTGTTTTATAGTGATATTTAAATATTATATAATATATTATGGAAGTTCAAAGATAAGAAAGTATTAGCATACATTGTTTGATCATTTGTAGCTACTTTATTATGAACAAATTTTATTTGGTGTTACCACATATTATCTCGCGTACTTTCATATACATAGGGTAATCAAGTTTCAGTAAATTTGTCTGATACTATTATTTATAACATGTAGAAATTTATGTTTGCCATTTTCTAAAGAAGTTTTGTAAATTTTTTATATTACACACAGCCGTGTGTGCGGTTACGCGTTTTGTGATACGGTTGTCTTTAACACAAAAACTTATAAATATTATTGTTTTTGTTATAATCTTATCTTAATTTAATAGTCTGATCTAGAAACCTGGCCATACACTATCAACCAGGAAAAACATGCAATTAAGAAGTATATTATAGTTTTATCCAATGTATAAAGAATACTTCAACAGCAAATTTTAGTTTTCATCTCCACTTCAATCATCTCTTTAATGGGTGGCTTATTTCGGCACAAAAAGTATCAAGTAAATGACTGAACAGAACATGATATTTTTTCGCAGCAATCTTTTAAGTTTTGTAGGAGTAGCTATTAACAACTTTCAATATACTTAAGGTAAGTACTTTGTTATATGGACACAATTTAGATATTTCCAGTGTAAAATTAATGGAAAACTATTTAATCACATCAAGGTTATTACAGACAACCAATTAATTATAGGAAGGGGGTCTAAGAAGAACTCGGGAGCAATCATAAGGGTCTAGATATTATACCTTATAAAGTACACCTGTATGCAAAACTATTAAACAAAGTTTACCGTACAAGAGCGAAATCAAGTTATGGCCACTTTCTGAACTCAACTAGGATGTTATAGAGGGCCCTTTTTTTAGAAAATGAGGAATCTTTAAAATAATCTCCCAATAAACAATTCTAATGAAAAAATCATATTTCCCTTAATTTATTGGTAAAGAACAAACCCAGCTCTATCCATTTTAGTCTAAACAATTCTTATTAAATCTTTATAATAGTTCAAAATTTTATATAGCAGTTTCATACTTTAAAGTTTGTAAAATTTAATGAAAATCTGTAAATAAAAAATGCTACCCTACCCCCTCCATTTTTTTACCATCGTGTTCTTTGTACCATTTTTCTCCTACCTTAGGGAAGCCTGGTAATGGATTTATATTATATCCTTGAATATTTACGCCAAACATGAGTGCCTGTTTCAAAAGTTTCCCATAAATTTTAAAGATTGTATATGTTTTGCTTCTTTGTACATGTATATAGATATGAAATACTATTTATCCTGTTCATAGTTTTAGATTTATTACTATACTTTGTGAAAATTATCAAAGCGTACCGATATGTTATTAGCTAGAGGGTTTAGCATAATTTAATCTCGAATAGAGAATTTTTTCTTGCCTATATAATTAAATCAAAATTATATACTTTTTTTCAATGACATAATGAATAAATAAATAAAGGTAAAGAAAAAAGAAAGAAAAATTATAGTTGACCACTTCTGGTGATTGATAACCACTGCCCTTCATGTCAATGTACGTTAACAATTAGTTTCTAGCGCCTATCTTGTCGCAATACTCTTCAAGCGGAGTACTAAATGCTAGCGACTGGTAATACCTTAGCATCAATATTACCGTCCTATCTTGTATTCCACTCATAAGGTATTATTCAATGTAGCGGATCATAGATCTGTAATATTTATAAGTCTGGTAACTTCAGGTTTATTTATAGCAGTAAACTCGTGCAGCATCTTTACAGAACTTTTGTAATCTTCCCAAAGTGCGTTGCATATGTAGCATCAACCTTAACAGCCTTTGGGGTAATAAGATTGCTACGATTTTTGACCCTCCTATGTGTGCATTTGACCCCAAAAGTGCTCGGGTGCGGGCACAGCTGTAAAGGCAACTTTGGTGGTAAGGTTCGGACCCCAAAAGTCGTTATGACCAATACCAGTGCGGGCTTCTCTACAAAGGCACAATATGAGGTGGTCCAGAAACCAGTATGATTTTTCTCATAAAACGGTGTCAATTATATGAATAGTTTTAGATAAACGATATTATGTATGTTTTAGAATGTATTATAAGTCTATAATAAAAGATACTTAAAGTCAAAACATATTATACCAGGGTCAGTAGTGATAAAAATATCTGTATAATATATTTAGTCTGTCTTGTATGCTGTCTTTTAAGTTATTGCGATAATGTTATATAAACTGTATATCTCAGTATGTTGTAAATGTTATATTACGAAAATCTTTAATTATGCCACTTTTAAAAAAAATATAAAATCATAGCCTTCAATTAACCGGCGAATAAATAATTGATTAGTTCATTTAGCAAAGAAGAAATGATTTTAGTAGACAACATGCAAGTGCACATCGAACGGAAACAGCTAGGTAAAGTCAAAGATGGAAAGTTGGTAATAGATGTTACTAATGATCAAATTGAACTAAGGACTTGCAATATCAATATCAGACACGGTGTGTAAAAATGTTTAAAAATTCAAAACGACTATCAAAAGCAGTGGATGTTAAATAAATAAAGCATAATTAAATAGATAAATAAAACTAAGAATATGTATGGAAAAACACTGGTTTCTTATATTCATTAGAACAGTTTTAACAATGACTCTTTTATGTGGGTATTTCATTTTAATTTATTTTTTTTTTTCATTAATGCCGTTTTGATAATGTACTGAATCAATGCTTTAATATGATTTCGAATGTCATACGTATGGTATATGAAATAAAGAGGAGTCAAAGTCTACTTATTATGGGATAAATAGACTAGAACATTTCTGTCAGCCTTTAAAGGATAAAACATACCATTTTCTTGTGACAATAATCAATTAACTTAAAAGACCAAATGTTCTATGTCACATTGAACATTTTGATTTTAACAAATTTTGAAAAAAGTTACAAGGACTGTTCTATCTCCAAATGTTTTCCTTAAGTTTTTTATGCAGGGAATATTAAAATCACGTATTTCTAAACAAAATTGAGTTGTTCTTCCGACATCACGTTTATTAGTTTTTAAATTTTCGAAATCGAACAATAAATAAAAAGTTATGCAATTCTAAATTTTTAAATGCTTTTTCCTAAAAAAAACGACGAAATGACACTTAGAGCAAAACGTTTTTTCAGGCGACAATAGGAAATCTAAAAACTTAATTTGCGAGTTTATAACTCCCACGTAGGACTTTTTAACTCCTACGTAGGAAATAAAAAAAAACCTTATTAGGACTTTATAACTCCTACCTGAGACCTAGCTTTATAACTCCTACGTATTACTTTTACCTTCTATAGATAATGTATGTGGCGCCGATATATGTCGCAACGCCGCTAAATGTCGCACTTGCCGCTAAATGTCGCACCATTGCCGCTAAATGTCGCAACCGCCGCTAAATGTGGCAAAATCATTTGCCGTTAAATGTCGCAATGTAAACGTTAAATGTCGCACGATTTTCCCTTACCGTTAAATGTCGCAATACGCAATAAGTGTCACAAGATGTAAATTCATGTTAAAATCATGATTTAAAGTAGTATTATATTACTTTTTAACATTCTCATACTTATTTTTATTGTAATTGCGATTATGCAAAAAAGTATCTACATTTTACTTGTTTTCTTTTATGAACCTAAATATCAAGGTTTTGAGTTGCTAATATAATGTAATCATGACGATGAATTCTAGAAAGAGACAATTGATATTGATTTCTCAATAGATAAGTATTTTTCTTTTGTCTCGCTTTTTCATTTGTAACCCTGGTTGACAACAGCTTAAAGATATTATGATATTGTCGCTATCAGGATTCGGTTAAAGTAATTTCATTGATTTGATGACCTATTTTTTGTCTTGCCAGTACTTTTTTGTTTAACACAATAAGAACCTCCATGACCAAATGATTATGACTGCTACCTTTATTTACTTCCGTTTGAACGTTTTGAAGATATTAAGGGAACTCGATTTTTCTTTTCATTTATGAAAAGCTACACTTTTCGCCGTTGGTTAACCTTTCTTGGTTAAGTTTTCGAATGTTTATAAACTTCAATACTATCTTGGAACTTCATAATGGATACACTGATAAGTTCTTCTTGTCACACTGATTTTGAGGTGGAAAGGTTAAAGGTCACTGTGACCTTTAATAGGTAATGGACCTTTCCGGTTTTTCGTAGCGGAACATTAAGCCACACCTTTTCCATTCATTGCTAGGTCAACTGCTCACAAACAGTATCACAAACATAAGCACGTGTTCTTTTGTGCAAACCAGGTCAACCAGTGACTATGTATTATCTCAGTGTAGCGATTGGATAACAAGTTAGCCAATTTTCATAAAACTGTAAACACCGGAAAGGTCCATAGGGTAATACCGAAGCTATTTACTTTAAACATGGTTTACTTGTTCAATATGATCATATGATGCACTATCAAAGGGCAGATAATCCTAGTTATATTTTGCAAAGTTATGCCCCCTGTTTTCTCTAAGATGTTTTGTCCTGCTTAACTTTTACGACTAATTTCTCAAAAACGTCCAAACATATTCACTTTAAACTTGAAGTATGTGAGAAGTTAGCAGTGAACAGTGAGCTAAGCAAAAAGGCATTTCAATTTATATAGGGAAGGTAATGATCTGCTGTAATGCTCAGCTGTTTTGGGCATCTAGCAGGGCATTCCTAAATATAGTGTTAAAATGCTCTGCTGGAATGCTCAGCTGGCTAGCTAAGCTGGCTAGGCAATCTAGCAGGGCATTACTAAATATAGTGAGAAAATGCTCTGCTGCAATACTCATCTAGCAGAGCATTCCTAGCTTTAGTGAAAAAATGCTCTGCTGGAACGCTCAGCTGGCTAGGCAATCTAGCAGTGCATTACTAAATATAGTGTAAAAATGCTCTGCTGCAATACTCATCTAGCAGAGCATTCCTAGCTTTAGTGAAAAAATGCTCTGCTGGAACGCTCAGCTGGCTAGGCAATCTAGCAGTGCATTACTAAATATAGTGTTAAAATGCTCTGCTGGAATGCTCAGCTGGCTAGCTAAGCTGGCTAGGCAATCTAGCAGGGCATTACTAAATATAGTGAGAAAATGCTCTGCTGGAATGCTAAGCTGGCTAGGCAATCTAGCAGGGCATTACTAAATATAGTATAAAAATGCTCTGCTGGAATGCTAAGCTGGCTAGGCAATCTAGCAGGGCATTCCTAAATATAGTGTAAAAATGCTCTGGTGGAATGCTAAGCTACTAGGCAATCTAGCAGAGCATTACGAAATACATGTATAGTGCAAAAATGCTCTGCTGGAATGCTAAGCTGGCTAGGCAATCTAGCAGGGCATTACTAAATAAAGTGTTAAATGCTCTGCAGGAATGCTCAGCTGGCTAGGTACTATAGCAGAGCATTCCTTAATATAGTGAAAAAATGCTCTGGTGGAATGCTCAGCTCGCTAGGCAATCTAGCAGAGCATTACTAGATATAGTGTAAAAATACTCTGCTGGAATGCTCAGCTGGCTAGGCACTATAGCAGAGCATTCCTTAATATAGTGAAAAAAATGCTCCAGTGGAATGCTCAGCTGGCTAGGCAATCTAGCAGGGCATTACTAAATAAGGTGTAAAAATGCTCTGGTGGAATGCTAAGCTGGCTAGGCAATCTAGCAGGGCATTCCGAAATATAGTTAAAATATGCTCTGGTGGAATGCTCAGTTGGCAGACTGATTCTGAGTTCCAGGATTTATTGTTGCCAAGTTTTATTGACATTTTCGGCAATTCTGGGCACTCGCAGACTTTCCGGAATTTTCGGTGCCAATAGAAATAATGATATTTTTGACTTCTAAGGACCTTTAAGAGACTATTTCATTGTCCTGCGACTTTTTGAAGGACACTCGCAGACTTTCAGGAATTTTGGTGCCAATGCTGATATTGAAAATTAAGACTTCTAGGGACCCTCAAGAGTCCATTTTGGTCGTCTGCGACTGATTCTTGGACACTCGCAGACTTTCAGGAATGGTTGGTGCCAATGGAAATAATAATTTTTTTTGACTTCCAGGGACCTTTAAGAGTCCATTTCATTGACCTGCAGCGTATTGTTGGACACTCGCAGACTTTCAGGAAAGTTTGGTGCCAATAGAGATGATGGCAATTTTTACTTCTAGGGACCCGCCACAGTCCATTTTTATGGTCTGCGACTGATTCTGGGACATTCGCAGACTTTCAGGAATCTCTGGTGCCAATGGAGATAATGACATTTTTGACTTCTAGCGACCTACCAGAGTTCATTTCGCTGGTCTGCGACTGATTTTGGGACACTTGCAGACTTTCAGGAATTTTGATGCCAATGGAGATAATGACATTTCTGACTTTTAGGGAACCACCAGAGTACATTTCTTGGGTCTGCGACTGATTCCTTGAGACTCGCAGACTTTCAGGATGTTTAGTGCCATTGCAGATCATGACTTTTTTACTTTTAAGGACCCCTTAGTCATAAGCAGAGCATTTTTACCCTTAAATGTCATTATCTGCATAAGCACCAAAAATTCCTGAAAGTCTGCAAGTGCCCAATAATCAGTCGCAGACCAACGAAATAGACTCTGGATGGTCAAAAATGTCATAAATTGTAATTATCTCTATTGGCACCAACAATTCCTGAAAGTCTGTGACTGTCCAAGATTAAGTCGCAGACCAAAAAAATGGACCCTGGATGGTCCCTAGAAGTAAAAAATGTCATTATCTGCCTTGACCTAAAAAATTTCTGAAAGTCTGTGAGTGCCTCAGAATCAGTCGCAGACCAAAAAAATGGATTCAGAAAGGTCCCAATAAGTCAGAAATATCATTTTCTGCATTAAAACCAAAATTCCTGAAAGTCTGCGAGTGACTCAGAATCAGTCGCAGACCAACGAAATAGACTAAGGAGGGTCCTTTTGAAGTAAAATGTCATTTATCTCCATTGGCACCGAAAATTTCTGAAAGTCTGCGAGTGTTCCAGAAACATTCGCAGACCAACGAAATGGACTCTGGATGGTCCTAAAAATTCACAAATGTCATTATCTGCATTAACACCAAAAATTCCTGAAAGTCTGCGATCGTCCCAGAATCAGTCGGAGACCAAAGAAGTAGACACTTGAGGGTCCCGTAGAAGTCAAAAATGTTATTATCTGCATTGGCACTAAATATTTCAGAAAGTCTACGAGTGCCAAATAATCAGTTGCAGACCAACGAAATTTATACTTTATTTAAGAATGCCCTGCTAGTTTGCCTAGACAGCTCAGCATTCCGACAGAACATTTTTACACTAATTTTCAGAATGCTTTGCTGGATTGCCTAGCCAGCTGAGCATTTTTAACACTATATTTAGGAATGCCCTGCTAGATTGCTTAGCTAGCTGAGCATACCAGCACAGCATTTTTCGCACTATATGTTGGAACGCTCTGCTAGATTGCTTAGCCAGCTGAGCTTGCCAACACAGCATTTTCACACTATATATTTAGGAATTCTCTGCTGGATTGCCTAGCCAGCAGAGCATTTTTTAACACTATATTTAGGAATGCCCTCCTAGATTGCCTAGCCAGCTGAGCAATTTAGCAGAGCATATTTACACTATATTTTGGAATGACCCGCTAGATTGCTTAGCCAGCTGAGCATAACAGCTAAGCATTTTTACATTATATTTAGTAATGCCCTGCTAGATTGCCTAGCCAGCTGAGCATACCAGCAGATCATGTTTACACTATATTTTGGAATTCCCCGCTAGATTGCTTAGCCAGCTGAGCATAACAGCAGAGCATTTTTACACTTTATTTTGGAATGCCCCGCTAGATTGCTTAGCCAGCTGAGCATAACAGCAGAGCATTTTTACACTATATTTTGGAATGTCCCGCTAGATTGCTTAGCCAGCTGAGCATAACAGCAGAGCTTTTTACACTATATTTTGGAATGCCCCGCTAGATTGCTTAGCCAGCTTAGTATAACAGTAGAGTATTTTTAACACTATATTTAGGAATGCCCTGCTAGACTGCCTAGCCAGCTGAGCATACCAGCAGAGCATTTTTACGCTATATTTTGGAACGCCCCGCTAGATTGCCTAGCCAGCTGAGCATACCAGCAGAGCATTTTTACACTTTATTTAGTAATGGCCTGCGAGATTGCTTACCCAGCTGAGCATACGAGCAAAGCATTTCTACACTTTATTTTGGAATGCTCTGCTAGATTGCTTACCCAGCTGAGCATAACAGCAGATCATTGATTTCCCTATATAAATCGTAATGCCTTTTTGCTTAGCTCACTGTTAACTGCTAACTTCTCACATACAAACTTGAAATACTTCTTTAATATAAAGTAAAATGCATTTCTAAAGGACAGATGATCATAAAACCAGTTTAAATTATCTCCCTAAAAGAAACCATCACAAATATTCACTTCAAACTTGAAAAATTGATTGAATAAAAAGGCAAAAATTTTATTTTATCAAACACGGCAAAAATACGTAAAAAAACTGCACGGTCAGTATGAAAATCGGCATATAAGCTTGGTCTTATTCGAAATGGGAAGTGTTTGGGCCATTTTTAAATCTTGCATTTTGCATTCGTTTCTTATTTTTTTATCATGTATAACTCCTTTATCATGTAGTATTTCTAACAGGTTTGCCGATCCGCGGTCGGGTGTGAGATATGAGCGAATTTCACGATTAGCAGATATAATCATATCCTGCGCCGGCAGACACAAACTTTAGTACTATTTACGCTTGGACATTATGGCAAGTGATATTTTACTATTCAAGTTGCTTTATACTATGAAAGTTTCTCAGTAAATATAAAATAAGAATACTAATAATTGGTTAAGCTCATATTGTCTTTGATATTTAGCTGAAATGCAGGCTTTTTCAGCTCGACTATTCGATAAGAATAAGTAAAGCTATCCTAGTCATCCGGGCGTCGCGTAACCACTTATGTTAATGTTTTTGTAACACCTCAAATATTTTCAAAGTCCATTAACATATGGCTTTCAAACTTTGCACACACTTGTTCACCATCATGACCCTAACCTGTAGACAGGAGGAGGTAACTCAAGTATTTTGGCAGAATTATACCCCTTTTTCGACTTAGAATTTATGTTAAAGTTTTTGTAATACCTCAAATATTTTCAAAGGCTATCGACATATGACTTTCAAACTTTGTACACTTGTTCACCATTATGACCCCAAACTGTAGACATGAGATGGTAACTCTATCAAGCATTTTGACAAAATTATGCCTCTTTTTAATTAGAATTAGTTAAAATTTTGTAATACATCTAATATATTTATAGTTCATTGACATGTGGCTTTTTGAAACTTTGCACACTTGTTTACCATCAAGCCCCCAAACATGCATACAGGAGGTGGTATCTCTATCAAGCATTTTGACAGAATTTGCCCCTTTTTCGACTTAGAATTTATGTTTAAAGTTTTTTGTAATACCTTAAATATTTTCAAAAGGCTATCGACATATGACTTTCAAACTTTGCACACTTGTTCACCGTTATGACTCCAACCTGTAGACAGGAGGTGGTAACTCTATCAAGCATTGTGACAAAAAATTATGCCCCTTTTTAATTAGAATTAGTTAAATTTTTTGTAATACATCTAATATTATTTATAGTTAATTGACATGTGGGCTTTGAAACTTTGCACACTTGTTTACCATCAAGCTCCCAACATGCATACAGGAGGTGGTAACTTTATCAAGCATTTTGACAAAATTATGCCCCTTTTTCGACTTAGAATTAGTTAAAATTTTTGTAACACCTCTAATATATTTATAGTTCATTGACATTGTGGCTAAGAAAATTTGCACACTTGTTCACCATCAAGCCCGCAACCTATAGACAGGAGGTGGTAACTGTATCAAGAATTTTGACAGAATTATGCCCCTTTTTTAACTTAGAATTTACGTTACAGTTTTTGTAACACCTCAAATATTTTCAAAGTCCATTGACACTTGTTAACCATCATGACCCCAATCTTTAGACAGGAAAATGTAACTCTATCAAGCATTTTGACAGAATTATTCACCTTTTTTTTTTACTTAGAATTAACATTAAAGTTGCATACCACCTCAGATATTTTCATATTCCATTACCATCTGACTTTGAAACAAGTTTAAATTTTATACCATTCTTTTAGGGCATAATAGAATTTTCTCCAAGGCCTATAACTGTAACTTGGATTTAAAGAAAATTTGACCCTTTTGTTAACCTATAAAATTTTACATTATCAAGGCTCTTTTACGATCAAGCACTTAGAATAGTTAAGCGTGCTGTCCTATTGACAGCTCTTGTTATATTTTTTGTCACATGACTGCTTTTGCTGTAATGAAAATCTTAACCTGTTTACGCTTATAATTAAATATTTCAATGAAATTAAATTTGACATTTTTCGAAAAAAACACAAGACATATGTAACGACGATATTGGTTTAGATATCTGTAACCACTTTTATGCTTCGTAGTTATATGTCACGAGTTTGATTTGAACTTTTTGATTTTTATTTCTTATCATGTCCTAATGCGTATGTCGAGTACGTCATAGTAAAGTTCAAATTGACCATAAATATTAAACTGTTCACTATAAAGTATTTATTTTAACAAAAAACATGGAACAGATGTGTAAAGAAAACATTATTTAATTTATTACAACAATAATATGAATGAGCACTGCCATTCTGGGCGTTAAAATGAAAATAAAAACATGATACGAGTAGCAAATATAATAAAAGAATAAAACTGTTTTGTGTGAACTACATTCTGCAAATGAAAATCTATATTTTTAACACTTGTGACATTAAACCCACTGATCCCTACCTCAATAAAAAAAAAGAATACCATGCAATGTACGGTATCTTCTTCATAATATTTGTTCAATAAGTACAATGCTGTTAAAAGTGTAAAAATCTATTTTAGAACTGGTGCCCTTGACTCAACTGAACCCTATAACTCCATCCAAAGGAGAAGACCCCAATATTATGTTCCTACCAAATAGAAAAGACATATGTCAATTGAATAATGTTAATACACCTTTAAAAATATAAAAATATATTTTTGACATTGACATAAAAACATATATTTTTACATTGGTGACTTTGATCCACATGACCCCTAACTAAACCCAAAGGAAAAGAACCTGCCTTGGCATGATTGTTCTTAAACATGAATACATTAACTTAAAAATATAAGGCTAAATGAGCAAAAAATGTTTTAATGAAATCACACAAGAGCCTTTAGAAAACCCTCTACTTCAATAAAACATTAGAGGACAATTAAAGGTCTCCACCTACCAAATATAGAAGATTTCATTAAAAAAAAAAAAAATTCAGGTAAATCCAAACTTACCGGAATAGGTTCACCATACAAGGCCCTATTTTCAAAGTGAAAAAAAAGCGGAAATAACTGGCAAAATGGATGGCACATTTATATAACTTTGGCAATGTCATGTACTTTTTATTAATATGTAAGCGTGGAAATTATGAACCCATTAGTATAGACAGAACTTAAGATAAATCAACTTGCCGGTTTAGGGTTAACGATATTCATTTTCAAACTGCTGAAAGGGCAATAACTTGGTCACAATGGAAGCCATATTTATGTAACTTGCCCAGATCAAGTACTTTGTATTGATTAGTAAATATGTAAAAATAATGAAGCCATTTGTACGGGTAGACTCAGGCAAATTAATGACAAAAAAATATTGAAATGATCTATGTACTCAAATCAAGCTAACATGACATTTTTATAAAGTCCCAGCTTGAATTTCTGTATAAATTCTATATATTTTGGTTTTAAGTGTAAAAATATCTATACTGGCATGCGAGCAGTTCCCGTACAAAAATCGTAGTTACTTAAACAATATTTTTTATTACGCTCACTCACCAAAATTTGAATGTTACACATGAATATTCGGCTCGTCACACAAATCATGGAAATTCCATCATGTTCTAAACATAGAATAGCTAATGTTGAGAGAACTTGTGGGTCAACCCTTTTGCCAAATATGTCATGTCATTGTATTGTAACTGTCTACATGTATGTATATGTCTTATTTTTGGCAATAAAATATGTTTAAATCAATCAAAATCATAGAATAACCCTTAGTTATGAGGCCTCATATGGGGTACAGAAATTATTCCCTGCGGTCTGAAGACCGCAGGGTTTTGTTCCCTGCGGTCTGAAGACCGCAGGGTATTGGTACGCGTTTAACTTTTGAGGCATGGAGGAGCACGTGACCTGTTTTCGGTACATGGAGGAGCATGTGATCTGTAAACCGTACATGATTGGTTAATTGACCTTTTTCGAAAACCTAGCTAAAATACCGTTTGCCGGGTACGTTTCGGAAATTTACCCTCTAGGGAATTAGTCCGAATTACACCTAGTTTAACAAACGAAAAACTATTTTATACGTGATTTTTTCTAATTTTCTATAATTATTTTACCGTTTAAGGTGGAAAGGAAACTTGAATGATGTGTTTGAAAATTATCAATGTTGTCTTTAAATATCTATCTCAAATTTTTACATAATACTGGAAAATCTACAAAATTAAAATATTCGTAGTGCATCTGCCATACTAAATAGAGATATTTTCTGCGTAAAACTTGTCAGTTGTGTTTACTTTTTTTTTTTTTGCTCGGAATTATTCAGAAAATGGGTATTTAATCATTTTCTTAAAACGAATAATTGTTTTACTCGTATGTTCGACCTTCTTCCGGTCTCCGGTCTTTAACGGTCATCAGTTTCCAAAGACCCTTCTTCTATATTGATCGATTATTGTCAACTATATTCCTGATACAAACGTTTATTTATTCCCCCAAACAATTGTTGAAAATAGTTAAATGAATATCTTTATATCATTAAAAATGTTCCCCGCAGGAAAACCTTTTACTTGTCCATTATTTTGTATGAAGAGAAGTAGTTCCCGTACATAAAAATTTAACCCATTATAATTATACAATTTTATTATATCGGACCTATTTTTCATTTATAATTGTTGAACAGACCATTTTCTAAGAGATAAATAGATGTAATTCAGGAAATAGAAAGTAGACTTAAACGCGTGTATCTATTACCCCGGTACCGTTAACCCCCCAACGCATTCACATTGCGATGGCATGCTTGTATGCATGATATTTTTACGCATCAAACCATTATTTTATATAGTTTATATTGGTTCAAAATTCTGATAATTAAAAAAAGTTTCATCACATTGCCTTTCTTATCTGTAAACAGGTGGTATTTAGTGGAACCCCTTGAAACATGCTTCACGTGTAAGTATGTTTGCGCATGCGCGCGCAAGGACGGAATCTCCCAGAGATAAAACAAGGTCACGTTTTGACAACGCACAGGTGAAAGTGATTTAAAATGAGACTTTTTATACGTACTGCCGAACTGACACTCAGATTTTAGTCTCGTTTATGTATCTGCTTGATTTGAAATGAATTTTTTGAAGAATGCATGTAAAAAATCAAGCGTTTAAATGAAAAAAATTCGGTACTTCTTCTGTACGGGAAACTGCTCGCATTGCCAGTATATGTGTTGAACGAAATTTAAACACCGAGTGAATCACCGAGTAGTTTTAAAACAAGCCATGGTGACTTGAACAAACCCTGGAAGTTACAATAACAGATATTGTGGATATTGTATGAATTGAAACAAGTCTAAGGCGTTTATATTTGACATCTTCTTTAACGTTGCCAGAGTTCACTTTGACAACTATTGTGAAATTCTTAACGCTCTAAACTGACCCGCCGTGGGTCAAAGTTAGGGGAAACCACCATTTTTATTCTTAGTATAGGAAGAAAGGTTTTGTTCCTGTGACTGCCTAGGGTATTTTGTTTTGAGGGCCATTTACAGCATAAATGGAATGAAAAATACAAAAAAGAAAGAAAATGAAAATTTTTTGCCTTGATGTATTTTAAAAAAAATCCAACTATTTTATGTTAACCTTGTACGGACAGATTGGTCAGACAGACGGACAGTTCAATTACTATATATATAATACATGTCACTACACCCTCTAAGCTACTACGGCCACCTACCGACTTTAGGGCTGTTAGATTGCCAACTTTCAGGTTTGCAAAGCTGATATCGATAGGCTGTTAGCATATTAGGCTGCCTCCTCAGGATTGCTAGACTTTTCCGACGTTTGACTTCAAAGAGTGTTTAGGGTAATTTCTAAAGCAATTTAGGCATCCTCTTTCCGACTGCGAAACGATTTGCCTCCTCAATCCTTCCAGGTCATCATTCTTACCACCTCAGGCAGCCAGGCCGTTTAAACCTGTATCTTCTATTAGTTTTACAGACATGATTGTATATATTTCTATTTACAGAACAAGCCATTTTGGAGTTTTATACAAAAAGGAGGACAACTTGTATAATTCTCAATATGTACTTGCATACAATCAGCTAAAAGTCAAACGCAAAACAATATTACATTTATTTACAAGATGAATGTTATCGATCGCCTAAATTGCAGCGCAGTTCAATAAAATAATACAGTCACTCCGGCTTTCAACAGACGTAATTCGTCTTTAGTAAGCAGATTTAATTAATATTATACAACAATAAAACTTCAGTTCAACAAAAAAAAATACATCTTGTGACATTTAACGGTAGTGTTGGCGAAAACATTTTAACGGTAAGGGAAATTCGTGCGACATTTTAACGTTAACATTGCGACATTTAACGGCAAAATGATAGATTTTGCGACATTTAGTGGCGGTTGCGATATTTAGGGGTAATTGTTGCGTGCCACTTTTAGCGGCAAGTGCGACATTTAGCGGCGTTGCGACATATAACGACGCCACAATGTAGCTGATGTAATTTTAAAGATCGTTTAAAATTTTACTGTCTGGTTCCTAGGCCTGAAAAAACCGGATAAAAATTTTTTTAATAGTTCGAGTTGGAGTATTTAAGAAAGGAAAAAACTTAATCCAGTTTTCAGCAGTTTTTAAAAACGGTTTTTTTTTTAAAATTATATCAAGTACTTAAAGCCAAACTTTGGTGACCTACATTATTTTTGATATTCTAACGATTTCATTAGAAAAAAAACATATATTTAACCTTTGCCCGTCAAGAGGATTTTCACACGCACGCACGCACGCGCGCACACACACGCGCACACGCACACACACACAAAACCACATTCATATTGAGAGCATTTTGCAGGTGTTGCGATGAAACGTATATCCTTCCATTGGAATAACTTAGGATATTATTTTATATAGGAACATAAACTATATATTGCTCAAATTGCTAATGTGCGCAAGCCCTAACTATCCATATTATGTTGCGAAATTAAACCAAATCTCTGATTTCTGTATTATATGGTTTAGTAATATTGGACTTACAAATTTACGCGCATTGTTTTCATCGCCGATATTACCCCGGTCCGGAAAGTTTCGATTTTGAAAGCT